>NC_133801.1:1883333-1900833 GCF_043250625.1 Sebastes fasciatus
TATTATCCTGAGAGCCTCAATGATGCCGTATTTAGTAAGTATTCAGATCCTTTACTGCAGTAAAAGTACTAATACCACACTGTTACAATACTTACTGTAACTTTTACTGTAACAGTGTTTTCAGTACGACATCCAGGGATTTTTGGCATATTGTAGATTTCCATACTGCGTACTACATGCTACATTCTGGCCAAATCAGTACGTACTACTAGTATAGTATGAGGTTTAGAATACAGCCTTACCCGTCATGTCATCACATTGTGATGTCATCACATTCTCATGACATGTTGACATGAGAATGTGATGACATGATGACATGAGAATGTGATGACATCACAGGTAAGGCTGTATTCCAAACTGTCTCATGACATCACAATGTGATGTTCTGGAATCGGCTTTGATGCTGAGTTTGGCTTTAATCTAAAATTTTACTTATAGGAGAAGATTAGTGAACCAGACAGTTGTTGACAAGCTGATTTAACATTCAGGTTAATTTAACATTCGGGTTAATTTAACATTCGGGTTAATTTAACATTCGGGTTAATTTAACATTCAGGTTAATTTAACATTCAGGTTAATTTAACATCCAGGTTAATTTAACATTCAGGTTAATTTAACATTCAGGTTAATTTAACATTCAGGTTAATTTAACATCCAGGTTAATTTAACATTCAGGTTAATTTAACATCCAGGTTAATTTAACATTCAGGTTAATTTACCGTTCTGGTTAAACAGTTTAACGTTGACAGTCGACTGTAGGGTGAGTACATTATTTACATCTCCATGGATCAAGCATCATTGTTACTGAGCTCTAAGGAGCTTTGGTTCACCAAAGAACTGAAAACCTTCAAGGAAGAAAACGACGCTCTGAAGGAGATCGCCTGGGAAAGAAAAGTCCAACTGTTGGAAGCCCAGCAGAAGGAACTGCAGGACAACTTTACTTTGGACCTTGCTGAGAAGCAACGAGGCTGGAAGACGCAGCAGACTCAACTCCAGATCAGAGTGAACCATTTGACGTGGCACATTCGCGATAAGGACGCTGTTATCCGTGGTCTCCGTAAAGAGCAGCACGATAAGGACCCTGCAATCCCTGATCTCCGGCAGGAGCAGCACGATAAGGACGCTGTTATCCGTGGTCTCCGTAAAGAGCAGCACGATAAGGACGCTGTTATCCGTGGTCTCCGCCAGGAGCAGCACGATAAGGACGCTGTTATCCGTGGTCTCCGTAAAGAGCAGCACGATAAGGACCCTGCAATCCCTGATCTCCGGCAGGAGCAGCACGATAAGGACGCTGTTATCCTTGATCTCCGCCAGGAGCAGATCGATAAGGACGCTGTAATCCTTGATCTCCGGCAGGAGCAGCGAGGCTGGGAGACGCAGCAGACTCAACTCCAGATCAGAGTGAACCATTTGACGTGGCACATTCGCGATAAGGACGCTGTTATCCGTGGTCTCCGTAAAGAGCAGCACGATAAGGACCCTGCAATCCCTGATCTCCGGCAGGAGCAGCACGATAAGGACGCTGTTATCCTTGATCTCCAGCAGGAGCAGCACGATAAGGACGCTGTTATCCTTGATCTCCGCCAGGAGCAGATCGATAAGGACGCTGTAATCCTTGATCTCCAGCAGGAGCAGCGCGATAAGGACGCTGTGATCTTTGATCTCCAGCAGGAGCAGATCGATAAGGACGCTGTTATCCTTGATCTCCGCCAGGAGCAGATCGATAAGGACGCTGTTATCCTTGATCTCCGGCAGGAGCAGCGCGATAAGGACGCTGTGATCCTTGATCTCCAGCAGGAGCAGCGCGATAAGGACGCTGTGATCTTTGATCTCCAGCAGGAGCAGATCGATAAGGACGCTGTGATCCTTGATCTCCAGCAGGAGCAGCACGATAAGGACGCTGTGATCCTTGATCTCCGGCAGGAGCAGCACGATAAGGACGCTGTTATCCTTGATCTCCGGCAGGAGCAGCACGATAAGGACGCTGTGATCCTTGATCTCCGGCAGGAGCAGCGCGATAAGGACGCTGTGATCCTTGATCTCCAGCAGGAGCAGCACGATAAGGACGCTGTTATCCTTGATCTCCAGCAGGAGCAGCGCGATAAGGACGCTGTGATCTTTGATCTCCGGCAGGAGCAGCGCGATAAGGACGCTGTGATCCTTGATCTCCAGCAGGAGCAGCGCGATAAGGACGCTGTGATCTTTGATCTCCGGCAGGAGCAGCGCGATAAGGACGCTGTGATCCTTGATCTCCAGCAGGAGCAGCGCGATAAGGACGCTGTGATCTTTGATCTCCGGCAGGAGCAGCGCGATAAGGACGCTGTGATCCTTGATCTCCAGCAGGAGCAGCGCGATAAGGACGCTGTTATCCTTGATCTCCAGCAGGAGCAGCGCGATAAGGACGCTGTGATCCTTGATCTCCAGCAGGAGCAGCGCGATAAGGACGCTGTTATCCTTGATCTCCAGCAGGAGCAGCGCGATAAGGACGCTGTTATCCTTGATCTCCAGCAGGAGCAGCGCGATAAGGACGCTGTGATCTTTGATCTCCGGCAGGAGCAGCGCGATAAGGACGCTGTGATCCTTGATCTCCAGCAGGAGCAGCGCGATAAGGACGCTGTGATCTTTGATCTCCAGCAGGAGCAGCGCGATAAGGACGCTGTGATCTTTGATCTCCGGCAGGAGCAGCGCGATAAGGACGCTGTGATCTTTGATCTCCGGCAGGAGCAGCGCGATAAGGACGCTGTGATCTTTGATCTCCGGCAGGAGCAGCGCGATAAGGACGCTGTGATCTTTGATCTCCGGCAGGAGCAGCGCGATAAGGACGCTGTTATCCTTGATCTCCAGCAGGAGCAGCACGATAAGGACGCTGTGATCCTTGATCTCCAGCAGGAGCAGCACGATAAGGACGCTGTTATCCTTGATCTCCAGCAGGAGCAGCGCGATAAGGACGCTGTGATCCTTGATCTCCAGCAGGAGCAGCACGATAAGGACGCTGTTATCCTTGATCTCCGGCAGGAGCAGCGCGATAAGGACGCTGTGATCCTTGATCTCCAGCAGGAGCAGATCGATAAGGACGCTGTGATCCTTGATCTCCAGCAGGAGCAGCACGATAAGGACGCTGTTATCCTTGATCTCCGGCAGGAGCAGCGCGATAAGGACGCTGTGATCCTTGATCTCCAGCAGGAGCAGCACGATAAGGACGCTGTTATCCTTGATCTCCAGCAGGAGCAGCGCGATAAGGACGCTGTGATCTTTGATCTCCAGCAGGAGCAGCGCGATAAGGACGCTGTGATCTTTGGTCTCTTCCAGGAGAAGAAGAGTCTCAATGAAAAGCTCGTGGAGACCAGAACCGAGCTGTTGAGCTCTGCAGATGAACTCCGACAGAGAGAGGACGCCTGGCAGGCCAAATACAAGGCTCTGGAGGACAATGTCACAAAGGTCCTGACAGAAAAAGACCAGATCTGGAAGACTAAGGTCAGTCAGTTGGAGGACGTCAACAAGGACCTGACGGACAGAGAACAGAGCCTGGAGACCACAGTCCAACACATGGAGGTTGAGAAGAAGCTCCTGGAGGACATCTGCCTGAAAATGAAGAAGAAGATGAGAGGAGTCTTTTCTCGCAGGAGGACCGAGGATCGAGAGACAACATTACAGAAGATGAAAAAGGAAGAGACGGAGCGGGAGGGGGTGGAGAAGAAAGAGAAGAAGAAAGGTTGTTTTCGCTGGATGCGCAGGTTCTTCCTGAAGCGTGACGGCAACAGTCAGGTAGAGGAGGCTGCAGCTCAGGTTGGATACCAGCAGATCCCTCTTCCTCCCCCCTTCGCCTTCCCGTCTTCCCTCCACCCTTACCTTCCTCTCTCAACCTCCCCCTCATTCTCTACGTCATCACCGTCCCTCCACCCCTACATCCCTCCTCAGTGATTAGTGATTAGCACTGCAGCCTCACTGAGACACCTCCACCTGTCCGGCTGTGGGGAGTTTGTATATTCTCCCTGTGTCTGCGTGGGTTTTCTCCTGGTGCTCAGGTTTCCCCAGAATTCCTAGTTATGCGTGAGGCTAACTGGACACTCTAAATTACCTCCAAATATCTTTTTAATATATTTGGTGGTAATTTAGAGTATTCAAAAAAATTTCAATCTATCATATATCAGTAAGGGTTTTCTCCTGGTGCTCAGGTTTCTCCCAAAATTCCTAGTTATGCATGAGGCTAACTGGACACTCTAAATTACCTCCAAATATTTTTTAAATATATTTTTAGGTAATTTAGAGTATTCAAAAAAAATGTCAATCTATCATATATCAGTAGGGTTTTTCTCCTGGTGCTCAGGTTTCTCCCACAATTCCTAGTTATGCGTGAGGCTAACTGGACACTCTAAATTACCCCCAAATATTTTTAAAATATATTTGGAGGTAATTTAGAGTATTACATTTTTTTTAAATCTATCATATATCAGTAGGGGTTTTCTCCTGGTGCTCAGGTTTCTCCCAAAGTTTCTAGTTATGCATGAGGCTAACTGGACACTCTAAATTACCTCCAAATATTTTTTAAATATAATTTTAGGTAATTTAGAGTATTCCAATTTTTTTTCAATCTATCATATATCAGTAAGGGTTTTCTCCTGGTGCTCAGGTTTCTCCCACAATTCCTAGTTATGCGTGAGGCTAACCGGACACTCTAAATTACCCCCAAATACTTTTAAATATATTTGGTGGTAATTTAGAGTATTCAAAAAAATGTCAATCTATCATATATCAGTAGAGGTTTTCTCCTGGTGCTCAGGTTTCTCCCAAAATTCCTAGTTATGCATGAGGCTAACTGGACACTCTAAATTACCTCCAAATATTTTTTTAATATATTTGGTGGTAATTTAGAGTATTCAAAAAAAATGTCAATCTATCATATATCAGTAGGGTTTTTCTCCTGGTGCTCAGGTTTCTCCCACAATTCCTAGTTATGCGTGAGGCTAACTGGACACTCTAAATTACCCCCAAATATTTTTAAAATATATTTGGAGGTAATTTAGAGTATTACATTTTTTTTAAATCTATCATATATCAGTAGGGGTTTTCTCCTGGTGCTCAGGTTTCTCCCAAAGTTTCTAGTTATGCATGAGGCTAACTGGACACTCTAAATTACCCCCAAATATTTTAAAAATATATTTGGAGGTAATTTAGAGTATTAAATTTTTTTTAAATCTATCATATATCAGTATGGGTTTTCTCCTGGTGCTCAGGTTTCTCCCACAATTCCTAGTTATGCGTGAGGCTAACTGGACACTCTAAATTACCCCCAAATACTTTTAAATATATTTGGTGGTAATTTAGAGTATTCAAAAAAATTTCAATCTATCATATATCAGTAGGGGTTTTCTCCTGGTGCTCAGGTTTCTCCCAAAATTCCTAGTTATGCATGAGGCTAACTGGACACTCTAAATTACCTCCAAATATTTTTTTAATATATTTGGTGGTAATTTAGAGTATTCAAAAAAATTTCAATCTATCATATATCAGTAAGGGTTTTCTCCTCGTGCTCAGGTTTCTCCCACAATTCGTAGTTATGCATGAGGCTAACTGGACACTCTAAATTACCTCCAAATATTTTTTAAATATATTTTTAGGTAATTTAGAGTATTCAAAAAAAATGTCAATCTATCATATATCAGTAGGGTTTTTCTCCTGGTGCTCAGGTTTCTCCCACAATTCCTAGTTATGCGTGAGGCTAACTGGACACTCTAAATTACCCCCAAATATTTTTAAAATATATTTGGAGGTAATTTAGAGTATTACATTTTTTTAAATCTATCATATATCAGTAGGGGTTTTCTCCTGGTAATCAGGTTTCTCCCAAAGTTTCTAGTTATGCATGAGGCTAACTGGACACTCTAAATTACCTCCAAATATTTTTTAAATATAATTTTAGGTAATTTAGAGTATTCCAATTTTTTTTCAATCTATCATATATCAGTAAGGGTTTTCTCCTGGTGCTCAGGTTTCTCCCACAATTCCTAGTTATGCGTGAGGCTAACTGGACACTCTAAATTACCCCCAAATACTTTTAAATATATTTGGTGGTAATTTAGAGTATTCAAAAAAATTTCAATCTATCATATATCAGTAGGGGTTTTCTCCTGGTGCTCAGGTTTCTCCCAAAATTCCTAGTTATGCATGAGGCTAACTGGACACTCTAAATTACCTCCAAATATTTTTTTAATATATTTGGTGGTAATTTAGAGTATTCAAAAAAAATGTCAATCTATCATATATCAGTAGGGTTTTTCTCCTGGTGCTCAGGTTTCTCCCACAATTCCTAGTTATGCGTGAGGCTAACTGGACACTCTAAATTACCCCCAAATATTTTTAAAATATATTTGGAGGTAATTTAGAGTATTACATTTTTTTTAAATCTATCATATATCAGTAGGGGTTTTCTCCTGGTGCTCAGGTTTCTCCCAAAGTTTCTAGTTATGCATGAGGCTAACTGGACACTCTAAATTACCTCCAAATATTTTTTAAATATAATTTTAGGTAATTTAGAGTATTCCAATTTTTTTTCAATCTATCATATATCAGTAAGGGTTTTCTCCTGGTGCTCAGGTTTCTCCCACAATTCCTAGTTATGCGTGAGGCTAACCGGACACTCTAAATTACCCCCAAATACTTTTAAATATATTTGGTGGTAATTTAGAGTATTCAAAAAAATGTCAATCTATCATATATCAGTAGGGGTTTTCTCCTGGTGCTCAGGTTTCTCCCAAAATTCCTAGTTATGCATGAGGCTAACTGGACACTCTAAATTACCTCCAAATATTTTTTTAATATATTTGGTGGGAATTTAGAGTATTCAAAAAAAATGTCAATCTATCATATATCAGTAGGGTTTTTCTCCTGGTGCTCAGGTTTCTCCCACAATTCCTAGTTATGCGTGAGGCTAACTGGACACTCTAAATTACCCCCAAATATTTTTAAAATATATTTGGAGGTAATTTAGAGTATTACATTTTTTTTAAATCTATCATATATCAGTAGGGGTTTTCTCCTGGTGCTCAGGTTTCTCCCAAAGTTTCTAGTTATGCATGAGGCTAACTGGACACTCTAAATTACCCCCAAATATTTTAAAAATATATTTGGAGGTAATTTAGAGTATTACATTTTTTTTAAATCTATCATATATCAGTATGGGTTTTCTCCTGGTGCTCAGGTTTCTCCCACAATTCCTAGTTATGCGTGAGGCTAACTGGACACTCTAAATTACCCCCAAATACTTTTAAATATATTTGGTGGTAATTTAGAGTATTCAAAAAAATTTCAATCTATCATATATCAGTAGGGGTTTTCTCCTGGTGCTCAGGTTTCTCCCAAAATTCCTAGTTATGCATGAGGCTAACTGGACACTCTAAATTACCTCCAAATATTTTTTTAATATATTTGGTGGTAATTTAGAGTATTCAAAAAAATTTCAATCTATCATATATCAGTAAGGGTTTTCTCCTCGTGCTCAGGTTTCTCCCACAATTCGTAGTTATGCATGAGGCTAACTGGACACTCTAAATTACCTCCAAATATTTTTTAAATATATTTTTAGGTAATTTAGAGTATTCAAAAAAAATGTCAATCTATCATATATCAGTAGGGTTTTTCTCCTGGTGCTCAGGTTTCTCCCACAATTCCTAGTTATGCGTGAGGCTAACTGGACACTCTAAATTACCCCCAAATATTTTTAAAATATATTTGGAGGTAATTTAGAGTATTACATTTTTTTTAAATCTATCATATATCAGTAGGGGTTTTCTCCTGGTAATCAGGTTTCTCCCAAAGTTTCTAGTTATGCATGAGGCTAACTGGACACTCTAAATTACCTCCAAATATTTTTTAAATATAATTTTAGGTAATTTAGAGTATTCCAATTTTTTTTCAATCTATCATATATCAGTAAGGGTTTTCTCCTGGTGCTCAGGTTTCTCCCACAATTCCTAGTTATGCGTGAGGCTAACTGGACACTCTAAATTACCCCCAAATACTTTTAAATATATTTGGTGGTAATTTAGAGTATTCAAAAAAATTTCAATCTATCATATATCAGTAGGGGTTTTCTCCTGGTGCTCAGGTTTCTCCCAAAATTCCTAGTTATGCATGAGGCTAACTGGACACTCTAAATTACCTCCAAATATTTTTTTAATATATTTGGTGGTAATTTAGAGTATTCAAAAAAAATGTCAATCTATCATATATCAGTAGGGTTTTTCTCCTGGTGCTCAGGTTTCTCCCACAATTCCTAGTTATGCGTGAGGCTAACTGGACACTCTAAATTACCCCCAAATATTTTTAAAATATATTTGGAGGTAATTTAGAGTATTACATTTTTTTTAAATCTATCATATATCAGTAGGGGTTTTCTCCTGGTGCTCAGGTTTCTCCCAAAGTTTCTAGTTATGCATGAGGCTAACTGGACACTCTAAATTACCTCCAAATATTTTTTAAATATAATTTTAGTTAATTTAGAGTATTCCAATTTTTTTTTCAATCTATCATATATCAGTAAGGGTTTTCTCCTGGTGCTCAGGTTTCTCCCACAATTCCTAGTTATGCGTGAGGCTAACTGGACACTCTAAATTACCCCCAAATACTTTTTAATATATTTGGTGGTAATTTAGAGTATTCAAAAAAATTTCAATCTATCATATATCAGTAAGGGGATTCTCCTGGTGCTCAGGTTTCTCCCACAATTCGTAGTTATGCATGAGGCTAACTGGACACTCTAAATTACCTCCAAATATCTTTTAAATATATTTTTAGGTAATTTAGAGTATTCAAAAAAATGTCAATCTATCATATATCAGTAGGGGTTTTCTCCTGGTGCTCAGGTTTCTCCCACAATTCCTAGTTATGCATGAGTCTAACTGGACACTCTAAATTACCTCCAAATATTTTTTTAATATATTTTTAGGTAATTAGAGTGTTTAAAAAAAGAAGTCAATCCATCATATATCAGTAAGGGGATTCTCCTGGTGCTCAGGTTTCTCCCACAAAATATATATTGAAATGAATAAAAAATAAATAAAATAAAATTTAATTAAAAATCAAATAAACAGTGAAATATAATTTCATTATGTCTGCCTCTCTAAATAAATGTGTACAGTATAAATACAACTTTATGACATTATGGTGGCTATAAAGTAGAAGTACTGGTATCTGTTTAAGTTGTGATTTCAACAACACTGAAGCTGATCAATAAAACGATCAATGTGACTAATAAAAGATGTTCCAAATAGTATTTTAGACGCTGGTTAACAACATGAGCCGGTTCTGTAATAAACCATGTGACCTTCATGACTGACGGGTTCATGATTATTTTTAATATTAGCACCATTTACAGGTAATTATTAAGCTGTCATTTCATTATTATCAACAGACAGTTGTAAACTACTCAAACATCTTTTCTTTCTGATTGTGAATCACTGGTGTTGAATACATGAAGCTCACAGTACACAGGTGGACAGGCAGAGAGACAAACATCTGGACCATGAGTTTATCCAGATGTTTTCCCTCGTTGTGTGAGTTGACTGATAACGAGTTGATCACTCACATCCTTTTCTACTACGTCTGTTTTTTCACTGTGAGCTGAGTTGATGAAACCACCCTATTTTCAGCTCTAATCGTTGCACACAATCTAGAAACACGCTTCCTCTGAACGTTCAGCTCTTCTAGCGAAGAGGATCGTTGCATCACTTCCTGCGCCAGGTCATCTAGAAGGCGGAAAGCAGAAGTTGTTGCTGCTGATCAGCATCTTGTTCGTCTGTGTCATCCAAATTACCAGCCAATAAAGTATGAGTCAGCTTAGAGGAATCGCTAAAACAAAAGTCTGTGTAGGAGAAAAATGACAGTTTGTTCTAGATGTATGAGATAATTAAATGTCCTGATCTCCTTCCTGCTCGCCAGGATATTATAATGACCCCATGTATGGAGGATGGCACCTGCCAAAGTAAAAAATAAATAAATATATAATGACTCAATAAATAAATATGTCATTAAATGTAAAAAAAAATTATATTGAAAATAAATGTAAACGAAATAAATGCAAAATAAATAAATAATACAGATAAATACATAAATAAATAAAAGATAAAAATTAAACAGAAGAGTAAATAAATAAGGGAATTAATTAATTAATTATGAATAAATAAAGAAACAAATTATAACAAAAATATCAAATGATGTTACATTTTTATCAATTAATTAAATTAAAGATAAATAAATAAATAAATGACTCGATAAATAAATATGATATTAAATGTAGCAAAAATAAATGTATTATTTTATTATTATTATTATGTTTTACCATTAATTAATTGATAAAAATTGAGGTTTTTTTTCATAAATGTATGACTTTAAAATCTCGCAAATTTGTGAGTTTTTTTCTCGTAAATTTGCCTCTTTAATCTCAGAGAATACGTGAGTTTTTTCTCGTAAATTTCTGGCTTTAAAATGTGTCATAAATTTGTCAGTTTTTTCTCATAAATGTGCCACATTAATCTCAGAATATCGGAGTTTTTTCCTCATAAATTAATGACTTTAAAATCTCATAAGCGTCTTTGAGTTCTTTAAAAGCGCTTTATAAGTTGAATTTATTATTATTATTATTATTATAAATTTGTGAGTTAAAATGTGACGTAAATTTGTGATTTTCTTCTCGTAAATGTGTCCCATTAAACTCAGAATATCTTCATTTTATTTTCGTAAATTTATGACTTTAAAATCAAAATATATATATAATATATAATATTAAAAAATATATAACATAAACACAGGAAGTCAGAATCATGATATTTTTAAAGTTATTAACTTGATATTGATCGTTTCCAAGTGAGAAGCAGAAGCCGGCGTGTGATCGCTTTAGTGTTTAAAAGTTGAACTTCTGTACAGATCAACTCGGGGAAACAATCATTTGGCGACAGCAGAAGTCACAGGTTCGAGACAAGACGAGGGCTAAAAATAAAAGAATCAGGACAGGAAAACAGAAGGCGTCCTGGTGTCAGCGCGGACTGTTTTTATAGGCGTTTGATGGAGGAGGACCACAGTGTGTGTTGGACCGGGATGAATCGGTGGTGGGAGGAGGGAAGTGTGTGTGAACAGCAGGACAAACAGGAGTTCAAGACGCTTTTTATTTGTGCACGTGTCCCCGTGTAAACACAGCGCTGTGTGTTCAGTTCATGAACATAAAAGGCTTCTGTGGGGAGTTAACACACCGACACGGCCTTTGTTAAATGTAAAAGAGACTTATTAAGAGTTCTCCTGACAGAGAAACGTACTTCTACTGTGACATCTACTGTTCATTATGTTCAAACTGTGTTGTTTGTGTGTTTCCAGTGATGGAACACCTCAACGCCACCCGTCTCCCCGGCAACCAATCAGACTTCAGCAGCATCTTCACCCAGCAGGTGCTCCCGCCGCTCTACTTGGTGATCTGCGTGGTCGGGGCGTCCCTGAATGGCGTGGCCGCCTGGATCTTCTTCAGGGTGCCCAGTGACTCGGGCCTGGTGGTCTACCTGAAGAACATGGTGGTGGCCGACCTCCTCATGCTGACCACCTTCCCCTTCAGGCTGGCGGCTCAGCTGGGTCTGGGCGGCTGGCGCCTCCACGTGGTCACCTGCCGCTACACCGCCGTGCTCTTCTACTCGTCCATGTACGTGGGGATCCTCTTCATGGGGCTCATCAGCCTCGAGCGCTACGTTAAGATCGTCAGACACACCTCCTCCTCCTCCTCCTCCTCATCCTCCTGCAGGTCCCGGTTGGGCGGCGTGTCCTCGCTGCATGTCCTGCAGAGCGTCGGCTTCGCCCGGGTGCTGGCGCTCCTCACCTGGAGCTTCCTCCTCGTCTGCGTCCTGCCCAACGTGGTGCTGACCAGCCGGCCGGCCGACGAGGAGAGCTCGCGGCACTGCATGCAGCTGAAGACGCCGCTGGGCATGCAGTGGCACCGGGTGTCCACGCTCCTCAGCGTCGGCCTGTTCTGGGTGACCCTGCTGGTCCTCGCCTACTGCTACGCCTCCATCGCCTGCCGCGTCTACCAGTCCTACCGCCGCGTGCGCCGCGACAACAGCGACGTCTGCCGGAAGTCGAACCGCAGCATCTTCAGCATCCTGGCGGTGTTCTTCGTCTGCTTCGTGCCTTACCACGTCTGCCGCGTGCCGTACACTCTGAGCCAGATGCCGGAGTCGGGCTTCAGCCCGGACGCCCGCTTCCTGTTGTTCCAGCTGAAGGAGGGGACGCTCTTCCTGTCGGCGCTCAACGTCTGCCTCGACCCCATCATCTACTTCCTGATGTGCCGAACCTTCAGAGAGTCGCTGCTGAGGAAACTGTCGAGAAGAGACCGGAGGAGGTCGCTGACCACCGGCCAGAGTCTGAGCCACATTTAGGAGGAGAGGGGACAAGGAGAGGAGACAAGTAGACAAGGAGAGGAGATGAGGAGAGGACAGAGGAGACAAGAGAGGAGACAAGGAGAGGACAGAGGAGACAAGAGAGGAGAGACAGGAGGAGGTCGCTGACCACCGACCAGAGTCTGAGCCACATTTAAGAGGAGAGCAGACAAGGAGAGGAGACAAGGAGAGGAGACAAGGAGAGGGGACAAGAGAGGAGAAGAGGAGAGGACAGAGGAGACAAGAGAGGAGAGACAGGAGGAGGTCGCTGACCACCGGCCAGAGTCTAGGAGGAGAGGGGACAAGGAGAGGAGAGGAGGAGAGGAGATAAGGAGAGGAGACAAGAGAGGAGACAATAGAGTCACTGCTGAGGAAACTGTCGGGAAGGAGAAGGCACAAAGAGAGGAGACAAGAGAGGAAAGTAGACAAGAGAGGAGACAAGGAGAGGAAACAAGGAGAGGACAAAGGGATAGGAGAAAAGGGGAGGAGGCAAGAGAGGACACAGGGAGAAGAGACAAGAGAAGAGAAAAGGAGAGGAGACAAAAAGAGAGAGGAGAAGAGATAAGGAAAGGAGACAATGACAGGATACAGGGAGAGGAGACAAAGAGAAGAGACAAGAGAAGAGACAAGTAGAGGGGACAAGGAGAGGAGACAAGTAGATGAGACAAGTAGACAACACAGGGAGAAGAGACAAGGAGAGGAGGCAAGAGAAGAGAGGAGATAAGGAAAGACACAAGGAGAGGACAGAGAGAGGAGAAAAAGAGAGGAAACAAGAGAGGAGTTGAGATAAGGACAGGACACAGGGAGAGGAGACAAGGAGAGAAGAAAAGAGGGTACAAGGAGAGGAGACGAGGAGAGGAATCAAGGATAGAGATGTGGTCCTGTGTAAATGCAGACTTGTATAATTGTATATAAATATCAGTATATATATATTAAAGTATAGATATTAAATAATGATTGACAGTCTCAGTTGTGTTTATTGATGAGTCACCAGCGTGAAGGAGAGAACAGGAAGTGGTGATGTGGAAGTGAAAGTGGACGCAATCGCTGGGCATCGAACTCACGGGACCAGAGACGGCTGGTGAGTTCAGTTCTCCTCCGGCGTTACCACGGCAACCGTCCACTTCTCAGTAAATTCAGCTGATCTGGTTTCTGTGGCTCTGAGGTCACTCTCTTCTCTCTGTTAGATTATAATAACTTTAATATTTATATACGTTTGAGACGGAGCACACAGCTCATCAAATAAAATCACACAGTAATATGCAGTGAGACAAAACAACAGTTTTTTGTATAGTAGATGTTAATATTAAAGTTATTTGTCATATGCACAATAATTTCATAGAAGCAGCCGTTGGCAATATTTTTTGTTCTCAGGCTGCTCTAATGCTGCTATAAAATAAATATAAAATCACACAAGTAAGAAGGGGAATTTAAAACATAAAATAGTGCAGCTGGTCAAATATAGGAATATAATATAATATGATATAATATAATTCAATATATTATAAAATATAATATAATATTGTGTAATTAAATATATTATAAAATATAATAGAATAAAATAAACTATAATAAAATACAATATAATATAATATCATATAATATAATATCATATAATATAATATATTTAAATATATTATAAAATATAATAAAATAAAATATATAATATGATATAATATAATATAATAAAATATAATATAGTATAGTATAATATAATATAATAAACTATAATATAATACGGTGGTGCAGTGGTTAGCACTGGCGCCTCACAGCTAGAGGGTTGCAGGTTCGAATCCGGCTTGGGACCCTTCTGTGTGGAGTTTGCATGTTCTCCCCGTGTTAGCGTGGGTTTTCTCCGGGTACTCCGGTTTCCTCCCACAGTCCAAAGACATGCAGGTTAGGTTAATTGTGGACTCTAAAATTGCCCGTAGGTGTGAATGTGAGCGTGAATGGTTGTCTGTCTCTATGTGTCAGCCCTGCGATGGACTGGCGACCTGTCCAGGGTGTACCCTGCCTTCGCCCAATGTCGGCTGGGATCGGCTCCAGCCCCCCCGCGACCCCTAACGGGATAAGCGGTTGCAGATGGATGGATGGATAATACAATATGATGTGATATAATAAAATAAAATATAGTATAATATGATACAATAAAAAAAATACAATATAATATAATTTAATAAAATATAATATAATATAATATAGTATAATATAACACAATATAATATAATATAATATAACATAATATAATATAATATAATATAATATAATATAACATATTATAATATGATATAGTATAATATAATATAATATAACATAATATAATATGATATAATATAATATAATATAACATAATATAATATAATATAACATAATATAATATGATATAATATAATATAATATAATATGTGACCCGCTCTATCAAAATGAGTCGTAAGTCGCGGCAGCGCATTCTTGTAAAAACACGTTTTTTTATGAAAAAGTGTGTTTTGGGTTGTTTTGTTTTTTTATGCGTTTCTGAATAAATAAAGTCTCAGCTTTAATACAAAGTAAGAATCGATGTAAAATTCAAATGATAAGTCTAGTTTTGAAGCTCTTAAACATAACGTTGTCGTAAAGTTTTTACCGGAAGTCCGCTGTATTGACTCGGCTCAATAGAGCTGGTTGACAGAGGAGATAGCTGCTTGACAAGATGAAATCACGTGAGGAAAACATCGCTCGACTTTTAAATTAAATTCCTGTTAGAGGTGCTACATCTGACGACAACTGGACCGACTTAAATTCAGATTATTTCACCGCACCGGGTGATGAGGACAGCGGGTGATGAGGACAGCGGGTGATGAGGACACCGGGTGATGAGGACACCGGGTGATGAGGACAGCGGGTGATGAGGACACCGGGTGATGAGGACAGCGGGTGATGAGGACACCGGGTGATGAGGACAGCGGGTGATGAGGACAGCGGGTGATGAGGACACCGGGTGATGAGGACAGCGGGTGATGAGGACACCGGGTGATGAGGACAGCGGGTGATGAGGACACCGGGTGATGAGGACAGCGGGTGATGAGGACAGCGGGTGATGAGGACACCGGGTGATGAGGACAGCGGGTGATGAGGACAGCGGGTGATGAGGACAGCGGGTGATGAGGACACCGGGTGATGAGGACACCGGGTGATGAGGACACCGGGTGATGAGGACAGCGGGTGATGAGGACACCGGGTGATGAGGACACCGGGTGATGAGGACAGCGGGTGATGAGGACACCGGGTGATGAGGACAGCGGGTGATGAGGACACCGGGTGATGAGGACACCGGGTGATGAGGACAGCGGGTGATGAGGACACCGGGTGATGAGGACACCGGGTGATGAGGACAGCGGGTGATGAGGACAGCGGGTGATGAGGACACCGGGTGATGAGGACAGCGGGTGATGAGGACACCGGGTGATGAGGACAGCGGGTGATGAGGACAGCGGGTGATGAGGACACCGGGTGATGAGGACACCGGGTGATGAGGACACCGGGTGATGAGGACACCGGGTGATGAGGACAGCGGGTGATGAGGACAGCGGGTGATGAGGACAGCGGGTGATGAGGACACCGGGTGATGAGGACAGCGGGTGATCAGGACAGCGGGTGATGAGGACACCGGGTGATGAGGACACCGGGTGATGAGGACAGCGGGTGATGAGGACACCGGGTGATGAGGACAGCGGGTGATGAGGACACCGGGTGATGAGGACAGCGGGTGATGAGGACAGCGGGTGATGAGGACACCGGGTGATGAGGACAGCGGGTGATGAGGACAGCGGGTGATGAGGACAGCGGGTGCGCCGGGTCGGGTCGGACGCCCTGCTAACGCTAGAGGTTAGGCTAGCTCTCAATCCGCTGATCAGGACGGAGAAAGTGAGTTGGAGGAAGGCGAGGAGGAAGATATTCCACTCATGGCTGAGCCGATGATGGCACACAGTGTCTCTGATTAAAGTTATTAAATCAGGACAGTGTTATAGAGACTGAGATCGCCCGGCCGGGAGTACCAGTGTAGCTGCAAACTGTACAACAGCGCCGCTCTCTACTCCGGAGGAGATGAGAGACGCGACCAGATGAAAGAAATGACTGATGGTAAGTTCTGATAGTTAAACTACACTACCCTTATTTTATCTGTTTGTTTTAAAGACTTTTAAATCACTATAGAGCAGGCTAAGAAGCATTAATAGCAGCTACTAATGTGTGTGTCAGTGTGTGTAGTCTATAGGTGTCTGTCTGTCTCAGGTGTGTCTCTCAGGTGTCTGTCTGTCTCAGGTGTGTCTCTCAGGTGTCTGTGTGTCTCAGGTGTGTCTCTCAGGTGTCTGTCTGTCTGTCTGTCTGTCTCAGGTGTGTCTCTCAGGTGTCTGTCTGTCTGTCTGTCTGTCTGTCTGTCTGTCTGTCTGTCTGTCTGTCTCAGGTGTGTCTCTCAGGTGCCTGTCTGTCTCAGGTGTGTCTCTCAGGTGCCTGTCTGTCTCAGGTGTGTCTCTCAGGTGCCTGTGTGTCTCAGGTGTGTCTCTCAGGTGTCTGTCTGTCTCAGGTGTGTCTCTCAGGTGTCTGTCTGTCTCAGGTGTGTCTCTCAGGTGTCTGTCTGTCTGTCTGTCTGTCTCAGGTGTGTCTCTCAGGTGTCTGTCTGTCTGTCTGTCTGTCTGTCTGTCTCAGGTGTGTTTCTCAGGTGCCTGTCTGTCTCAGGTGTGTCTCTCAGGTGCCTGTCTGTCTCAGGTGTGTCTCTCAGGTGCCTGTGTGTGTCAGTGTGTGTAGTCTATAGGTGTCTGTCTGTCTCAGGTGTGTCTCTCAGGTGTCTGTCTCCTATACATTATTATTATTAATGAGGAAATGTTGTGAAGTGTTTAATTCATTCAAAGAAGCGTTGTATCTGAACATAATCCAGGCAGCTGTTACCTCATCACCACACCAGGTTTTATGAAAACAATATACAAATGTCATTTCTAGGAGACAGGGACAGACAGGGTTGCTGTGAGAGACACAAAAGGTGAGGATATCATTTTAAATAGCAAAAGAAATAGCTTAATGTATAGTAAAATGATATGTTGTATATTAATCTGATA
>NC_133801.1:1905833-1923333 GCF_043250625.1 Sebastes fasciatus
CACTGATAGCAGTGTGTCAGAAGGTACATTGTGTCTTCAGTATTAAACTCTTTTGGTGGTTGTATGACGTCACTCTACAGTCAAAACCAAGTGTTGCAATAATTTCAAAGAAAACTAAGTGTGGTTTTGTGTCTTTGCATCATCAGTCTGGTTTTATTGAGGTCGGTGTACCACGCAGTCTTTACTGGAAGGACTGCTGCAGTTTTCAGTCAGCGCTGCTGCCCAGCGGCTGGCTGGTTGGTTATCAAGAAGAAAATCAGCTTTTTTCTTTGCACATTGAGGATTTTTTTGCTTCCTCATTTTAATAATGAGAACTGAATTAACATTTCAGACAATAAAGCAGTGTAATCGGAAAACACTCACAACCTGCAGCAACTACAGAGTTAAAGCTTTGAGTTAGTGACAGTGACGAGTTTAATAGCTCAGACTTTCCGTTCTGTTATGAAGATGTGAAACAAGATAAGAACTCTGACTATAAATATGTTACCACAGAAGCTACACTGGGCTGGTTTTCGTGTCGTTAGGGGGATGTGAGATTTATGCTTAAAAATCAGGATGTGGTTCTGTAACACTGATAAAGCTGCCAGACAGTCAGTAGCTGTCAGAGTTTCTCAGAGAAGATAAACAATAATTAATGTTTGAGTTCAGAGGAACATGAGGACAGCTTATTTATTTTTTACCCTTAATTTAACCAGGCAAGTCAATTAACGACAAATTCTTATTTACAAAGTCTCTCGAGGGAGAGGGGTAGGGGGTAAAAAGAAATATTAAAAATTAAAAAGACAGCACTGGCATTCATTACAAACATTACATAAAGGAAATGCAGACAGGCACACATATCTAAAATTAAATTTCGACTAGTCAAAAGGTCGTTGTAGATATCTCTACCTGGAGTTACAGAAGACGTTGCACTGCACTGCAGCCGTATGGGTTTATAAAGTGTGTCCGGAGACAATAAATCTACAAAACAATTTCTACTACAACTCTAGTGAACAAAGCTCTCGTTGGCCTCAGACTCCTCGATGATGAGTTCTTTTTCTGTTTCATGTCATTTTCTAACTATCTGATCCACAGCGGTCCCTGAACCACTCGTCTCACAGCCGGCTGCACGTAGAGACCGACGTTACGTGTCCAGCTCGGAGGACTAAAGGCTCGTTGTGATTAAAATGAGGTTGTGTAGCTCGTTGTCTAACTCACTACGGTTAGAAAGAGACTATCCAAGTTAGCAAAAGCTCCTGCTGACTCTGATCAGATGCTTTGTTGGACCAGTGGGAAGCCTTGATGAGCAACGTCATGAAAACAACTCTGACTAGTCATAACGAGGTTTCAGATATCTGTAATTAGAGATGCACCGATACCCTTTTCTTTCAGACCGAGTACTAGTATTTACATTTGGGTACTCTGCTGATACCAAGTACCGATACGAGTACTTCTCTGTGCCAAAAGACCCTCGTTAACAGCCAGCTGGAGGGTGTGAGCGACACACGGCGGGCCGGGGAGTCCCGCAAACGAGGCGGTGCGTCGCGACCGGCTCTAGGTCGACTTGGAAAGGCTCGGGGCGAAGGTGGCTCGCGGCCGCAGCTTTACAGCGCTCCCCGTCCGGACCTCGCCACACCGTGGGAGGGCCCCCTGCTCCCGGTGCGACTTTCAACCGGGGCAGACTGTCCTCAGTGCGAGTTGTTAGTATCGTCAGTCCCAGGAGTCACGTGAGTCGTTAGTATCATCAGTCCTGGGAGTCACGTGAGTCGTTAGTATCGTCAGTCCTGGGAGTCACGTGAGTCGTTAGTATCGTCAGTCCCGGGAGTCACGTGAGTCGTTAGTATCGTCAGTCCTGGGAGTCACGTGAGTCGTTAGTATCGTCAGTCCTGGGAGTCACGTGAGTCGTTAGTATCGTCAGTCCCGGGAGTCACGTGAGTCGTTAGTATCGTCAGTCCCGGGAGTCACGTGAGTCGTTAGTATCGTCAGTCCTGGGAGTCACGTGAGTCGTTAGTATCGTCAGTCCGGGGAGTCACGTGAGTCGTTAGTATCGTCAGTCCTGGGAGTCACGTGAGTCGTTAGTATCGTCAGTCCTGGGAGTCACGTGAGTCGTTAGTATCGTCAGTCCTGGGAGTCACGTGAGTCGTTAGTATCGTCAGTCCTGGGAGTCACGTGAGTCGTTAGTATCGTCAGTCCCGGGAGTCACAACGTAACGTAACGAGCATATATTGACACGCTGTCCCCGGTCCGTCCAAAAGTAACATAAGTGGGGTACCTCCGTGTGTCGGTCTCTGATGCCGAGGGGCTCTGACCAAGCGGCGGTATTTGGCGAGTTGGGGGTGAGAATGTGTTGACCATAATCGTGGGTTTATGACAGCCACAGTGTTTCTGATTCCTCTCCTGACGCCCGCCTCTCGTCTCTCTCCAGGTATCTGAAGATCGTCCATCCTATAGGAACTCACGTCTTGCAGACGGTGCGAGCCGCCTACATCATCTCCACGGCGACCTGGGTTTTCCTCTTGGCCACGGTGAGCACCTACGTCACCCTGTCGCTCGTCACCCAGCAACCGTTATCCTCCGTCCCCGTCGACGTGAGCTGTGAGGTCCTGCACAGCCATCAGCTCAAAATGTTCTACAGGTTCATCCACGCCTGCTCCGCCGCCATCTTCCTGCTCGTCCTCGTCTCCCTGGTCTACTTCTACTACAGCACCTCCCGCAGGCTGGCGCTGGCACTGCAGAGGCAGCCGGCGTCCTCCGGCTCCAAGAAGCTCGCCAAGTCACGCAAGAACATGCTGGTGTTGGTCGGCGTCTTCTGCGTTTGCTTCGTCCCGTACCACCTGGTTCGCCTTCCCTACACGTTCCTGAAGGGGTGCTCGTTGAGCCAGGCGTTCTTCTACCTGAAGGAGCTGACCGTCATGGTGTCGGTTCTCAACGTCTGCCTGGACCCGCTCATCTATTTCATCTTCTGCAAGGCCTTCCGGGCCCAGCTGAGCCCGAGGAGGCTGTGCAGCACCAGGCAGGCCACAACGGGAGGAGCAAACGCTGAGAGGAGGAGCAGCGACGGGCGGATGAGCACCATCAAAATCAACAGGAAGACATCGCTCACCACGACGACAAAGCAGACCGGAGTCCTGTAGCCTAGAGCTAACAGACACCCAACCAGCTGATAGGTTGGATGTTTTACTTGTGCACTTTGGTGAAATTTTCAGATTGTAGCGGCTCAGTTTTAAAGCTAGTGAAGGTACTGGTATCATCTGAAACTATAAAACCTGATGAATCCATCGGTACCAACCATGTTATATTAGCTTGTCATGAAGGAGGTTAATTAACGCTGATATGTGAATGTGTGACAGTTTTTGTCCAAAATAATGTCTGATAAAATATCAGAAAAAGAGTCCAAAATGTTTTTCGAAAAAAATGTCCGAACAATGTCCAAAAAAAAGTCAGAAAAATGACAGAAAAAGTCAGAGAAACGTCAGAACAATGTCAGAAAAAAATTACGGAAAAATTACAGAAAATTGACAGAAAATTGTCAAAAATATGATAAAAAGTCAGAAAAATGTTTGAAAAAAAGGTCTGAAAAATATCCAAAGAAAGTCCCAAAAATGTCCAAAAAAGTCAGAGAAACGTCCAATAAAAAGTCTGAAAATTGTCAAAAAAAATGGAAGAAAAGTCTGGAAGATGTGCGAAAGAAAGGCAGAAGAAAAATCCGATACTGGTATGAAAACCTGATGAATCCATCAGTACCAACCATGTGATGCTTTGTTAGCTCCAAAGTCACACTTAAGGACCGAGGAATAACTGTCATGTCCATTTTCAAAGGGGTCCCTTGACCTCTGACCTCCAGATCAGTGAATGTAAATGGGTTCTATGGGTACCCACGAGTCTCCCCTTTACAGACATGCCCACTTTATGATAATCACATGCAGTTTGGGGCAAGTCATAGTCAAGTCAGCACACTGACACACTGACAGCTGTTGTTGCCTGTTGGGCTGCAGTTTGCCATGTTATGATGTGAGCATATTGTTTTATGCTAAATGCAGTACCTGTGAGGGTTTCTGGACGATATCTGTCATTGTTTTGTGATTAATTTGTGATTGTACTGTGCTGTATGTTAATATGTTGTTAATATGTTGTTAATGTTAATATGTGGAGTGTTGTTGGGCTTTACTGAAGCTTGTCCTGCTGATTCCTACAGTACTACCATGAAGGTATTCTGTCTCTGCACCTTATTTTAATACCGACTGCGGTCACAAAAACTGCAAATGTGTCGGTCACACTTTTTGCATTAGTTCCGTGTTTCAGGGTAATAATCTCTCGTCTGTATCGGCTGCACAATGAGGTCTTTGTAACTCCATTCAGCGGGTTTTGTTTACTGATGAACATCTTCAGACGTGTTCACACTCGATTTCCTGATACGGTTCGTCACCATGGAAACCGTCTGCTTATCGTTCTCGGAAATCTGAACGTCTGTCTGAGCTGCAACGTTTGTTTCCTGTACAATATATTAACAAGGTATATTTATCTATACTTCCTCTTATTATATATTTTAATTAAAAAATAATAATAATGTTTACAAAACAAGCAAGATGACGTGTCATATTTTACTGTAACAGAGTAGTTTAACAGTGTGGTATTAGTACTTTTACTGTAACAGAGTAGTTTAACAGTGTGGTATTAGTACTTTTACTGTAACAGAGTAGTTTAACAGTGTAGTATTAGTACTTTTACTGTAACAGAGTAGTTTAACAGTGTGGTATTAGTACTTTTACTGTAACAGAGTAGTTTAACAGTGTGGTATTAGTACTTTTACTGTAACAGAGTAGTTTTATAGTGTGGTATTAGTACTTTTACTGTAACAGAGTAGTTTAACAGTGTGGTATTAGTACTTTTACTGTAACAGAGTAGTTTTACAGTGTGGTATTAGTACTTTTACTGTAACAGAGTAGTTTTACAGTGTGGTATTAGTACTTTTACTGTAACAGAGTAGTTTTATAGTGTGGTATTAGTACTTTTACTGTAACAGAGTAGTTTTACAGTGTGGTATTAGTACTTTTACTGTAACAGAGTAGTTTTATAGTGTGGTATTAGTACTTTTACTGTAACAGAGTAGTTTAACAGTGTGGTATTAGTACTTTTACTGTAACAGAGTAGTTTTACAGTGTGGTATTAGTACTTTTACTGTAACAGAGTAGTTTTATAGTGTGGTATTAGTACTTTTACTGTAACAGAGTAGTTTTACAGTGTGGTATTAGTACTTTTACTGTAACAGAGTATTCCTACAGTGTGGTATTAGTACTTTAACAGTGTTTGTACATCAGTTGAATAGTATCTGCGTTGTGTTTTGAGGTGAAATGAGAGAGAGTTTCCTCCTATCTGACTTCCTGTTGCAGTTTGAGAGTTGGAGGGTTTGTTTGTGAGCGACCAGCTCAGCTCACCGTCTGTCTCCTCCCGCTCTGTTACCACACTGAGCTCCTGCTGGACGTCCAGACAGACGAATCCAACGCACCTCCAACGTGTTCACAACCAAACTGATTAAAGTCCTGAAACAGAAGAAGTGATGAATAAACAAGAACTATAATGTTCTAATGAATAATATTAACAGTCAACATGCTTCTGCTGTTTGTTCAGACTCCATTAATAGAAGTCAGTTTTATAGTTTTATTTCTGTATTTATGGGGCTAGGATGTTTTTTTATATAATATTTTTAAAAACTGGAGTAAAACAGACGTTCTGTGTATTTGGAATTATGATTATGATTATTACACATATATTGCTGTTTATTAATGTATGACTCAAATTCTTATAATAATAATAATCAGCTAAATAAATAAATAATAAAAACATAAATGAAATGGAGAAATATTAAATAAATATTAAATTAAAGAGTTCAGCGTGTCGTTGTGTGTTTGGACCAGCAGGCGGCAGCAGTGATACGAGCTGATCCAGATCAGGGTTCACTGAGTCCTCCATCAGTTCCCTCCGTAAGGTCTTTTTACAACAACATATATTTAAATAACTTTACTTATAAACTTTACAACAACATGTGAATCAGACGGCTTTAGATCAGGTCACTGACAAAAAATACAAATAATGTAACTACAAAACAACGTGAATGAAGGAAAAGGAGGGTTTTAATAATTAAAAAATATTGATAATAATAATAAATTAATATTAGAACAACTGAGGAGAAATATGTAAAATAACTGTTTTGCTGCAAAACATTTTTATGTTTTATTTTTATTTTTTTACAGTGAAAAAGAAGAAAAACAATCGGTAAAATGATGATGATGATCTTATTTTATTGTCAGATCAAGTCAAAGGGAAAATCATGCATAAATAAATAAATAAAGAAATAAATAAAGAAATAAAAATTAAATTAATTAATAAAAATAAATACATGAATAAGTAAAAGAAAAATTAAAGAAGCACAAAAAACATCAGACTTTCACCAGGAGGCCTCCCTTTGTGTCCCGTATGAAACCAGAAGTCAACGTTGTTTATCTGCCTCGTAACGTTCGTACTTAAGTTACAGCACTTCTGGTGTTATTTTAACCCAAACTATGATCTTTTCCTAAACCTAACTAAGTAGTTTTATTTTGACTGAGTTGAAATGACTCGTGAAAACGTGAAAACGTGAAAACGTGAAAACGTGAAAACGTGAAAACGTGAAAACGTGAAAACGTGAAAACGCGTCCTCATGATGCGGGACGTCCGTGTAACATCGTGGTATTAATATGTCTTCTCGTGAGACCGGGTAGTAAAGTCCTTCATCTTCTCCTCGTCGCTCAGATGATGTCAGTGATGGGATGGCTGGTGCGTGTGTGTGTGTGTGTGTGTGTGTGTGTGCGTGTGCGTGTGCGTGTGTGTGTGTGTGTGTGTGTTTCCATATCTGGGAGGTGAGCTAATATATCAGAGTCTTCAGGGTCTAATTTTAGAGTTGCAACACCAAGGACACACTGAGTGTACACACACACACACACACACACACACACACACAGTCCAGATGTTTCCTACTGGACGGTCCAGAGAGACGCAGTCAGCCAGCTGGACCGAAGCTACGACAGCGAAGAACACCGTCAGGAAAACTGTAGTCTGAGAGGTAACTAAAGCTGTCGGATAGAGGCAAAGACTTCAAATGTGTACTACAGTACAGTACTTGAGTAAATGTACTTAGTTACATTCCTCCGCTGGTGATGACTCCAAACATGTCTGACCTTTTAGTCCAACGAGTCACAAACCCGTCCTGTAGTTTGAGGATCTACTGTATGTATGTAGATGTCATTGTGTGAGGTCGTCCAACCTGATCTCATACTGACAAGTACACAGTAAAGTCCAAGTATACTCGGCTCATACACACTTTTCAATAGAGCCTGTTAGAGTGAGTTTGCAAACGTTTTTGTAAAGGATGCTGACCGGCCGGACGACGGCCGTGGCATCATAAAGACGGAGCTTATTTCCTCCTCGTTCTCAACATATTATTATTATTCATTCCTTCTTTCTTGTCACTCTTTCCTCTCTCTCTCTTTTCTTTTCTTTCTGTCCTTTTTAAGACTGACTGGTCACCAAACTGCCACCAGACGATCCATTTATAGAGAGAGAGGAAGAGACGGAGGTCGCTGGGAGTCGTGAGAACAGCTCTAAAACACACAACACACACACACACACACAACACACACACACACACACACACACACACACACACACACACACACAACAACTGCTTTCACTTTCTGACTTGAGGTCACATCAACACACTGATACACATCATCTCTTCTCAGAGGAAGTACTCACATCATTTACTGCAGTAAAAGTACTAATACCACACTGTATGAATACTCTGTTACAGTAAAAGTCCCTTCAGTAGAAGTATGTCGGTATAATCAGTGAAATGTAGTTAAAGTATTAGACTGTTGTACTTGTATATATTCTATCAGTAGATTACTGATGTATTAATGTTAAAGATTTGACGGTTGTAGTTGGAGCTCATCTTGAACGCTGCTTTGGTTCTAAATATGACATCTGAATGAATAAACATGAGGAATAAACGTGTTTAATGAATCTATCGGTCCGGTTGTAGCTACATGATGAAGATCAACACAGAGATTAATGTTTAATAACCTTAATAGTTTTGTTTTTAGATCTTTGGTCCAGACTGAAATATCTGAAACAGAGAACCGGGAAATCTTTGACATTAAAATAATCCCAAATACACGACAGAAATAAATCCACCGGAGCTAAAGATAGAGAGAGAGAATGGAAAGACAGAGAGAGGTTCACAGTGAATCAGAGGTTGTTTTCTATTAAAAGCCTGATGAGAATTATTAAAGTGCTGAGATGGAAAATACTTGAGATCGTCGTGTGTTGAGTCGTCGTCTGACCTCTTTAACCGTCTGACTCAGACTGATGTCTGTTCTCTGATCTCTGATTCTACACGTCTGACCGTCTACGCTGATTCCACGGAGACGGTTGTATTAAGGCTGTTAAAGATAACGTGATAAAAACACGTTAAAGCAGAGTCGTTTTAACGCCTCTAATTTCTTTAACGCATTAACGCAACTTGTGATTTTTCAGGTTGTAGCGGCTCAGTTTTAAAGCTAGAGTGAAGATCCTGGTATCATAGTAAACTATAAACCTGATGAATCCATCGGTAACCATGGCAACCATGTCAGACTAGCTGGTAGTGAAGGAGGTTAAATAACGCTCCATCGCAGACTGAGCCGGCATCGCTGTTTAAAGGTTGATGGTGTTTTAACCAGAGTTGATCTTTACAGCGTAGAATTATGACTCAGCCGAGCTGCTTTGTGATCATCCAAACATCGTAAACATCATAAACATCATAAACATCATAAACATCATAAACACACACACACAGATTGTGATTAGAAGCCACGGGATAAATGTTTTAACTCAGTCTGATCCTCTTAGCCTCGCGGTTCACCTGGCTGCCACGGCGACGGCCCGGGCCCTGTCATTACTCTCAGTCTCGGCGGTAACCGTGGTAACCAGGTAGCTGCGTGGTTTTACGAGGTGATGAACTGGAGACACGTGGAGGCTCTTCAGCTGTAATCATGCTGTCTGATATCTAACATGATGACCACGTTCACACGCCGGCCATGTTGTTCTTACGTCACCAAATAAGCCAAAGATGTCTTTATGTTACTTTAAAGTTATCTGACACCTAGAACTAACAATCACTTCATCTTTTCTTTTTATTAGTATTTTTTAAGTTTGTTTTATTTATGTCATGATTTTTTCTTTCAAATCTTTTTTATTGGGTATTTTATAGACCAATCAAAAGTCATCATAATAAATAAATAGAAAATAAATAAATAAATAAATAAAATGTAAATTTAACTAATCAAGAAAAGTAAGTCACTAGAAAACTAAAATTAAATAAGAGAGAAAACGCATATGAAATCAGATAATGAACTTAGCAAGAAAAACAAATTAAATAAGTACAAAAAATAAATAAATACATAAAAAAATAATTTTATAAAAACATTTTATTCACGTTATGCTTTTTTAATGATTTATTCTAGTTAGCCTAAAACAAATTAAATATTAATTTATTGTTTACTATGAGCGTTTTTTCAGCCGAGATGTTTTGCTTGCGTCTGGTTGCTATGATACTAAATAAAACTACTATATTTGTAAAGTGAAAATTAAACAATAAAGAAACTCAGGTGGTGTAAATAGTGACTGACTAACGGGGTACCTGAGAGCAGGTGAGCAGGAGGTGAGAACTAATTAGGGACGGACAGGAAGTAAAACCAAACAGAAGAGGAGAGTGACTATCAAAATAAAACAGGAAACAAACTACAACCAAAACCCAGGACCACGACACATCTGTAATTAAATAAAAATGATCTCCAATAAAACCCGTAAAATAACATTTCACAACATTTAAAGTTGAATTTTGATATTTTTTCACAATGTTTTTGGTTAATTTTTGACATTTTCAAACAATTTATTCTGGTGATTGTTTATGTCGTTATGTCATTATGAGGATCGCCTTCAGTTCCCCACTCAGCAGGAACAATGACTGGGTGTGTGTTGAATCATTGTGGTTATAGATGAGTGACTTTGCTGCAGCTCAGACTGACTGAATGTGGGTGTGTTAGTCTGTGTGTGATGACGTGATGCTGTGTGTGTGTGTGTGTGTGTGTGTGTGTGTGTGTGTGTGTGTGTTTGTGTGTGTGTGTGTTGCCCTCAGGCTGAAACAGTAGACATGAATAAAGACATCATGAACACACAGGATGATCAATAACAGTCTGCTGGACTTTCTCACACACACACACACACACACACACACACACACACACACACACACACACACACACACACACACACACACACGCACACACACACACACACACACACACACACACACACACACACACACACAGTTAACATGTTATATGAGCGTTTCCAGGAAGGTGAGGTCGTGCTGACACGTCTGAGAGGAATGTTAGCTCACACACATCATGTGTGTCCATCTGTTATTGATCTATTATCACCAATCAGTTATTATGGGATTATCTCAGATTGGCTGTGTTTCTATTCACATGTTTTTATTCTCACTTTGAAGTATCACATTTTCATTATTGTGAAATAAACCCCTACAGGGCGATGCAGGAGGGTTCTTGCGTCGCCCTGAGGGGGTTTATTTCACAACAATGACCGGCTTGCTGTACATTATCCCGCTTATTACACGGCTACTTACTGAAGAAATCAATAATGATGCAAAAAATGGTCCTCCAGAGTCCGACATCAGAGCCATAGCAACGGTCTGTTATACATAGCAACGGTCTGCTATATGTAGCAACGGTCTATTATACGTAGCAACGGTCTGTTATACATAGCAACGGTCTGCTATACGTAGCAACGGTCTGTTATACATAGCAACGGTCTGCTATATGTAGCAACGGTCTATTATACGTAGCAACGGTCTGTTATACATAGCAACGGTCTGCTATACGTAGCAATGGTCTGTTATACGTATCAGCGGTCTGCTATACGTAGCAACGGTCTGTTATACGTAGCAACGGTCTGCTATACATAGGAACGGTCTGTTATACCTAGCAACGGTCTGTTATATGTAGCAACAGTCTGTTATACGTAGCAACGGTCTCCTATTCATAGCAACGGTCTGCTATAAAGAAATAACAGACCGTAGAACGCCGTGATCGACCAATCAGAATTGAGTATTTAACAAACCGTGTAAATTTCCCCGCTGTGGGACTAATAAAGGATCATCTCTTCTTCTCTTAACATGATTCAAACTGAAATGTGTTTCTGTTAATCACTATGAAGCAGGGCTGAAGTATTTAGGTTGAAACGTTGTAGAATATAAATAGTTCCAATAAAATCTAAGAGTAAAAATAGTAGTAAGCACGATGTTTAATCAGTGTTAAGATTAAGAGGCGGTCCTTGGAAAATGTTCTCCCCTATAAGAGATCCCAAAAAGTCTGAGAACCGCCGACCTCTAGCGCCGACCTCTAGCGGAGTTTATTCGCTCCAAACCATTTGATGGAAATTCAACTAATTCACGTTTCTTTACAAAAGCCTGATGTGCGAGACCTCCTTTAGGCTATATGTGTACGTCTGCATGCATTCCTCCTGAGGATGATGTCACCACCATCCATGATGAGTCACATCTCTCTTACAGTAAACCACATGACCGTATACTCACAGGAGGTCGTCCACATGTGTGTTAATACTCCATCTAGTATGTGTGTTCAGTCAGGCTGGTCTCATACACCGTTCAGAGCTACACCTACGACAACTAATGCACTGTAATCGTGAACCAGGAAATATAAAAAGCAGTGAACGCCGTGTAGGGACGAGGTCGGGTCCAAAACCACTCTGGGTGCTCTCCGTGTAAACTATATGTATATATATGACATCACAAGATTGAGTTTTAGCGCTCCAGATTTTGGATTTGGGAGAGAGTTGTTCATGTTTTTTAATCTTTTCAGACCGTCTTAGACCACAGGAAGGACATGAATTTTGAGAATGAGCGTAGTTCCCCTTTAACCGAGTAGTTTTGCTGTCTAAACCTAACCAATCATTTCACAACGTTAACCACGTGGCATCGCACGTTTCCACATATTTGGTTTGCAGAAACGTACAATGCCAAAAAAAAATTCTGGCGACTGGGTTGCAGAGAGTAGCTTTGTGTTACACCTCTAATGTGTTATATATTGTTCTGTTGACCCTGATGAACAGTCAAGATAAAGCTCTTCTTACTGTAATCAGACGAGTGCTGGTGGAGTTTTGACACTTACAGGAAGCTGACAGCCACACAGGTCAGGGTCACTTCCTGTCGTCTTCCTGGTCATCGACACGTCAGAGTGAAGGTCAGAGGTCAGGGGTGGACGCCCTCCGTGCTGCGGAAAAAGACAGACGAGATGGAGGAAGAAGAGAGACACAACAGATGGAGGAGAGAGACGGAAGAGTTGGGTCAGAAGAGTTCAGACACTGATACACTTATTCTACGTCACTAACTCTCACCGTAGCATTTATACATGGATGCGTTTAAATCACAGTCAGTACAGGAAACACGACGTACAAATGACGCGCGGAAATCAAGAAAGGCGTACTTATTGCACGCTAAACGCCTTGAGCATTTATTGTGGCATTTGTACACCTTTTAGTGCACACATACATTATAAAAAGTGAGACAAACGTAGAGGCAGAGATAGGCTAGCAGTTTCCCCCCGTCTCCAGTGTTTATGCTAAGCTAGGCTAACGACATCCTGAGAAACAAGCTCTGAGGTCCTCAAACATCATAAACTAGTTTCTGTTACACCAGATCTGAACACACCCAGATTATTGGTGTGGTGTTGAGGTCCAGAGACCACAAGCAACATCTGGGTCACACACACACACACACACACACACACACACACACACACACACACACACACATACACACTCTGCAGGTCTGTAATCAGCAGCAGGGTTGGTGGTGAGCTTCTCGTCTCTTCTGCTAATTAAAGACCATAAAACGATCCGAGCAGAATTCAGATTTAATGAACTAAATCGGCTGCTTCAACTACGAGAAGGAGACGTTAGAAACCATCGAAGGGCCTGTTCATCCAACATCTGTACAGAGAAAACATCCAACATCTGCAGAGAGAAAACATCCAACATCTGCAGAGAGAAAACATCCAACATCTGTACAGAGAAAACATCCAACATCTGCAGAGAGAAAACATCCAACATCTGTACAGAGAAAACATCCAACATCTGCAGAGAGAAAACATCCAACATCTGTACAGAGAAAACATCCAACATCTGCAGAGAGAAAACATCCAACATCTGTAAAGAGAAAATATCCAACATCTGCAGAGAGAAAACATCCAACATCTGCAGAGAGAAAACATCCAACATCTGCAGAGAGAAAACATCCAACATCTGCAGAGAGAAAACATCCAACATCTGCAGAGAGAAAACATCCAACATATGTACAGAGAAAACATCCAATATCTGCAGAGAGAAAACATCCAACATCTGCAGAGAGAAAACATCCAACATCTGCAGACAGCGACAGGTGAGCTGTGATGTGCAGGTTGTCATGGAAACGAGAGAGAGAGCCCATATTTCTTAATGCCGGGTCCAGACTACACAAGAATCAAACTGATTTTGGGTCTGATTCCTCCTGACGATCGTCAGTAAAGTCCTGATTGTTTCATGGTTCTACAGATGATTTCTCCAGATGTTCCTGTGGTGTGAGGTATGTTATGTTATATGTTATATTTTTCAGACTTTTTTTTAATTTTTCAGACTTTTTTTCAGAATATTTTGTTTTTGTTTTTACCTCTTTCCGACTTTTTTAAAATAATTTTCGGACATTTTTCTGACTTTTTTATTTTTTAACATTTTTCTGACTTTTTAAAACATTAGACATTTTTAGACTTTTTTTCTTTTTTTTTTTTTTACATTTTTCAGACTTTTTTTTTACATTTTCAGAATTTTTTTTTTTCAGATTATTAATTTTTTTTGTACATTTTTCAGATATGTGTTTAGACATTTTTCAGATTTTTTTTTATTTTGCATTTTTCAGAATTTTTCAGATTTTTCTGACATTTTTCTGCCTTTTTTATTTTTTACATTTTTCAGACTTTTTAAAACACTAGACATATTTCAGACTTTTTTTTTACATTTTCAGAATTTTTTCAGACTTTTTTTTGTTTTTACATTTTTTAGACTTTTTAAAACATTAGACATTTTTTTTACTTCTTTTATATTTTTCTGATTTTTTTTTTTTTTACATTTTCAGACTTTTTTTCAGACTTTTTTTTTGTTTTTATATTTTTCAGACGTTTTTTTATATGTTTTGGACATTTTCCATTTTTTTTTTTTTTTTTACATTTTTCAGACAAACATTAGATATTTTTCAGACGTTTTTTTTTTACATTTTCAGACTTTTTTTCAGACCTTTTTTTCAGACTTTTTTCTGTTTTTAAATTTTTTCAGATTATTTTTTTTTTTTTTTTTACATTTTTCAGACTTTTTAAAACATTAGACATTTTTTAGACTTTCTTTTTTTTTTTTTTTACATTTTTCAGACTTTTTTTTTTTTTTTTTACATTTTTAGACTTTTTTATATTTTTCTGACATTTTTCTGACTTTTTTTTTTTTTTTACATTTTTCTGACTTTTTAAAACATTAGACATTTTTTAGACTCTTTTTTTTTTTTACATTTTCAGACTTTCTTTTATATTTTTCGGACATTTTTTAGACTTTTGAAAACATTCGAAATTTTGTTATTTATTTATTTTTTAATTTTTTTAATTTTTCAGCCTACTTTTTTTACATTTTCAGACTCTTTTTTGTTTTTACATTTTTTCAGACTTTTTATTGACATTGTTCATTTCTGGCATTATGTATGTTTGCTTTTAGTTTTATTTGCTCTCTTTATATTTGCTCTCCTACTTTATACTGAAACTGCTGCATATCAGTTCCCCTCAGGATAAATAAAGTTGTATTTTATCTTACCTCAGATTCTCTCAGTGTCCGTCCTTCTCTGCTGCTTGAAATATTTCACCATAAACAGTCAATATTTCCTGAATGATGGTCAATCACACCACGTTTTCTCCAACCAGCTGGACATCAGAGAGACTCACGATGTTATGTGTCAAAGTTCAGTCAGATTGAACTCACGTTATGTCTAAAAGTCTAAAATGTGTCTCGTCCGGTTCCTCATAGAAATTAATGTGAAGCAGATTTCAGTGTGACTGCAGCGTCAGAGGAGCTGATGATGATGATGAAGATCACCTGATTTCACTTTTACTGATTAAACCGACTGTTTGCACGTCACAAGAAAAACTTGACCACAGTGAGAGTGAAAAAATAAATAAAACAATAAATTTAAAAAAACGTATTAAAAAATAATTTTAAAATGAATGAAAATTAATACCTATATTCATAAAAGGGAAAATTAAACAAAACAGTAAATAAGTAAAGGGTGAAATGCATTAGGTAAATTGTGCACAAATAATTAAATAAATAAAAAATTACAGTTACAAATAAATATAAAATAAATAACAAATAAATGCAAAGATAAAGATATAAATGCAAAATAAATGAATAAATACATACAGTTAAATATAAATATAAAATAAATACAATATAAATGCATAAATAAATAAATACAGTTAAAAATGAATATAAAATAAATGCAAAATTTAAAAAAAAATATTAAAACAAATAATTTTCATATATTAATAAAAGGCTAAATTAAACAGAATAGTAAATAAATAGGGGAATTAATACAAAGATAAATAAATAAGCAAATTAAAACAGAAATATGAATTTATGTAAAATTTTATCAATTAGTTAATGGCTACATTTATTCTTAATATTATTTTTGCTACATTCAATGACATTTTTATTTATTTATCGAGTCATTTATTTTATTTTTTTTATTTTGGCAGGTTCCCTCCTTCATACTTTACAGCAGAGTTTGTCTATTTACTGTAACTCAACACGTCTGTCCAGCTTTTAAAAGACACCTGCAGCCGTTAACACGCTGTCTTCTTCCTGCTTTAAACACACACACACACACACACTCACGCACACACTGTCTACCACATATTTACCACACACACACATTTTCCTCCAGCTGATGACCTCTGACCTCTAACTTCCCCGATGTGTTTGTTGTCCTCTCACACTCTTCCATATAAACAGCAGCACATGCACACTGAGACCAGCGGAGGAGGAAGTACTCCGATCCTTTACTGCAGTAAAAGTACTAATACCACGCTGTGAGAATACTCCACTACAGTACGAGTGAAGTAGAAGTAGAAAGTAGCATAAAATAGACATACTCAAGTAAAGTACAAGTACCTCAAACGTGTACTTAAATATGTACTTCATTCCAGCAGGTCTGGAGGTTTTGGGAGGTTTTGGGCGCATCGTGCCGTCAGTTTCTCAGATATCCTGTAATGAGACGGCAGACGGAGCCAAGATGGCCGCCGCCGCCGCCGCCGCCGTGTCATTAGCAGTGGAAATGTGGTCTCTTATTAGAGATGGAATATCGAGAGGAGCTCCGGTGACTTCATCAGAAGCTGTCAGCTGATCCGGCTCACAGGAAGCAGCCAGAGACCTCGGTCCACTCTGAAGAAGAAGAAGAAGAAGAAGAAGAAGAAGAAGAGGATGATGAAGAAGAAGAAGAAGAAGAGGATAATGAAAAAGAAGAAGAGGATGAAGAAGAAGAAGAAGAGGATGATGAAGAAGAAGAAGAAGAAGAGGATGATGAAAAAGAAGAAGAGGATGATGAAGAAGAAGAAGAAGAAGAAGAAGAGGATGATGAAGAAGAAGAGGATGATGAAAAAGAAGAAGAAGAAGAGGATGAAGAAGAAGAAGAAGAGGATGATGAAGAAGAGGATGATGAAGAAGAAGAAGAAGAAGAAGAGGATGATGAAGAAGAAGAGGATGATGAAGAAGAAGAAGAAGAAGAGGATGAAGAAGAAGAAGAAGAGGATGATGAAGAAGAAGAAGAAGAAGAAGAAGAAGAAGAGGATGATGAAGAAGAAGAAGAAGAAGAAGAAGAAGAAGAGGATGATGAAGAAGAAGAGGATGATGAAGAAGAAGAAGAAGAAGACACTGCTTACATATTTAACATGTAGATCAGAGTTAAACTGTCTGTTTTTAGTTTTTAGTTTAAGTAATAATAAATTTTAAAAAAAATAGATAAATAAAAAAAAAATAGATAAATAGATAAATAAATAAATTAAAAAATTAATTAAAATAAATAAATAAATAAATAAATAAATAAATAAATAAATAAATAAATAAATAAATAAATTTAAAAATTAATTAAAATAAATACATAAATTAATTAACAGGAAAATAAAACAGAAGAGTGAATAAATAAGGGAATTAATACAAAGATAAGACAGATATGAAGATATGTAAAGGGAAATTTGTGCAGAAATAAATAAATACATACATACATACATAAAATAAATAAATACATTTCAAAATGAATATAGCATAAATAAAAAAATAA
>NC_133801.1:1928333-1968333 GCF_043250625.1 Sebastes fasciatus
ACCAGCAGCTGAACCATCAGTGTGTTCTGTCCAGTCACTGTCGATGGCTGTAGTGAACATAGCAGCCTGTAGGAGGCGCTGGGAAGACTCTTCAGACCAGTTTAAATCCCAGTTAGTGACTCTCTGAACTAAACTGATCACTCATCTGTTTCACACATCTTTTATTCATTACTTATTAAATACAGAACCAAACGTTGTTTCTTTGGTTTTATTTCATTTTGTCAAGTACATACATTCATGGAATTTGACTCCAGTTTTATGCAATGTATCTCAATGTACTTACACAGAATAGAAAGAACCGCCAGGAACAATAATGACCATAAATAACATAAGAATACATTAATAAAAATAAATAAAATGTCTATATACAAGTCAAGTGTTCTGGAAGTTGTAAATAATGCAAAGAAATAAATACTGGATGGATATACATGGACTGGATGATTATGTACATGTGGAGATGTAGATATACTGCATGCACACTGAGTAGGATTTATATTTACAGTGACAGGTATGTACGTTAATAAAAAAAATCTGCATTAAAGACTGTAAATTATAATCAAAAAATGTGCATTAAAGACGTTAAATAATAATTTAAAAATGTGCATTAATGACCATAAATTATCGTCTCAAAGTGTGTGTTGTCGGCTTCAGTTAAAGTTACACGACACGTCACAACATCAGGCCGTTTATAGAGACTATTCCCATTTACACAGTAAGCAGGATGTCAGTGAAGGCATCACCAGTACACTTGAACACATCTTGTGTTTTATAGAAGACAAAAAGTAAAACAGGAACGTCGTGGCTAAAAGATCATTATTTTTCTGTAACGTGTAGAGAAAGTTCAGAGCTCCACACACACCGAGGGAACATCTTTTCTCATTGGCTGATATCCAGACATGACTAATCAAACACTTAACTGAAGGATGTGTGTGTGCGTGTCAAGGCTGAATCATCAGCCAATAAGGACCTTCGATTACTGCCTCAGAGAAACACTAATGGATTTATAATTATACATGTGTGTGTGTGTGTATGTGTGTGTGTGTGTGTGTGTGTGTGTGTGTGTGTGTGTGTGTGTGTGTGTGTGTTGGCAGGCCGATGACAGCTACGTCCTTCTGAGCATCGATCTCACTAATAACACACCTCAAGTCAGGAACAAACACACATCACTGTCTAAACTGGGTCAAACTGACTTCTTACTGCATTATACAGATATGTGTGTGTGTGTTAGTGTGTGGATTGAAGTGCCTTTGAGCAACGTATGGACTCTTGGTGTTGTCCAAATGTCATAGAGAGATGCATCTTACCACAGACTGTCTCTTGTAGAGACAACAACGTCTCTAGATGACTTTATGTTGAGTGTTGATGGAGCAGCTGCATCGCCTGGCACTGATCCAACCAGACTCCATTCAGAAAACAAGCATTTTAAAAGTTGTCTGCTTGTCGTCATGGTAACAGACCTGACAAAGCATGAATTCAGACTTTTTACTAATCAGCATCATTATGTAGTTATTTCAGCATCATTTTGATCTGTTTATTGATATTAAATCAAAGTTTATTTTGGGTTCATACTGCAGTAGTGATGTGTAGCTGCTAGATACAGTCAGTGTGATGTCACTGTGTGTGAATACAGCTCGCCGCCGGGTGACGTTATGAACCCAGACACGACGGCGCTTGGTTTTCTGACACATCTGGGAATTCACCAACATGTACAAAGCAGCAGCAGCAGTTATTTCTTCCATGGTTGATGGAGGAAAAAAAAGTTGTTGGTATCTATGGAGACAAGCGGAAATTTCCTTCGTTCTTGGTGTGAATGCGACATTACAGCTAGTGTGTACTCAATATCCCATAATCCCTTGCAAAATGCTCACTTGTTCAGTGGTGTCACCTCATCCTTCCAACATCTGTTTTTACTTCCCTCCCTATGTTTCCTTCCTTCTCATACCTTTATTAGGGCTGGGAAATATGACGACATATATCGTCAAAACAATATAAAAATGTCTTGTATATATTTTTCTATATCGTTTCTTTATATAAAGTCATAACTTAACAAGGAAAAGGAAGTCGTAATATTACGAGAATAAAGTCATAACTTTACGAGAAAAAAAGAAAATAACACGTAAAATTTCTACTTTATAATTTTATGATTTTTATTCTCATAATACTACGACTTTTTTTTTCGTAACTTCTGACTTTATTCTCATAATATTATGACTTTATTCTCTAAATCTCAGTTTTATTTTTTTTCCTCAATGTGGCCCTAACACTCCGTCGTACCGTCGTACCATAGACCTACAACAATGATAAAAAAAAATGAAAATGTAAACAAAACACAGTTATTCATTTCCATCTTTATAAATCCACAAGGAGCCACTGGAGAGGAGCTGAAGACTTCTGACCTCTGACTTAAAACTTTTATGTTCGTTTTGCACTCAAGTTCTTAAAATGAGAAAGTACTTTTTATTTGATCAAGTATTTAATTCACACAGGAGTATAATAATAATAATAATAATAGTATACAGAAAATAGGCTTTACCATGTGGTTATTTATTTATTGAATCACCAGAAAACATTGTGATATAAATCTTTATCATGATATTAAATTACCTATATCATGGTAGAAGATTTGGGCCATATCGCCCAGCTCTAATCTTTATTAATAACGTTTTGTACTGCATAAAAAAAAAGTTATTTTCATAATGATTTGAATTTTTTAAAAAGCTTTGGATCGTGTGGACCGATCAGAAGCAGCTGGACTGACAGATGAAACCTCGGTAGCGTACCAGGCGTCCACTTTGTTTAAAATCTTTTCTTTAAAATAAAGATTGATTGCAGAGAAACTGACAGAGCTGAGGTCAGACTGGACTGAAAGGAGAGGAGGGATGAGGGAGGGATGAAGGAGGGATAGAGGAAGGATGAAGGAGGGATAGAGGACTTAGAGAAAGTTTGTCAGAATAATAAACTTTTTCAGTTCAGTTTGTTTGGGGACGCTGAACCTCCTCCTCTTCTTTCACACCTCCCCTCCTCTCTCCCTCCATCAGTCCAAACAAGCTCTCCTTCAAAACAGACTTCTTTTCTTTTGTCTTTCTTTCCTCTCTCTCTCTCTCTCTCTCTCTCTCTCTCTCTCTCTCTCTCTCTCTCTCTCTCTCTCTCTCTCTCTCTCTCTCTCTTTTCACGTCTCTCCGTCCTATAAACTCTCCTCTTGGCTTCTCTCTCTCTTTTCTTGTGTCTTTGTTAGAGGGAACATCTGGCTCTGTGGTGATCTTGGTAGAACATTGAACTTCTAGTTAAACTCTAAAGAAGTAATTCAAAGGTTGTGGGTTCAAGTCCCACCAGGGTCCAGATTTACATGCGGCAGTGTGATTTAACGGGAGGTTTAAAGTATTTAGAAGGGAGAAACGACTGATTATGGTTTCAGTAATGTGTAAATGAAACCGTGTGGTACAGAAATGTTGTTGTTGGTTCAAGTTCCACTAAAGTTAAACTTTGGACCTGATAAAATGCAGCAATGAACATTTAAATTGTAGAATTACAGGTTGATTCAGCCACTTTTTGTTTTGTTTTGTTACACGTTTGTTAGGCTTCTAGCGGCTCTGTGGTGCAATGGATAGCGCATTGGACTTTTAGTTAAGCTCTAAAGAAGTGATTCAAAGGTTGTGGGTTCGACTCCCACCGGAGTTGGTCTTTAGATATTGCATGTATTATGCAATGACAAACGTCAGCAGTGGAAACTTCAAACTTCAATCTGTAGGATTACTGCTTGAATGAATGCGATCACGCAAAATAATGTACTTAAACTCAAAGGTTGTGGGTTCGAGTCCCATCAGAGCCAAGTTTTAGTGTTGTTTTTTCTGTCAAATGTTCCATAGTCCTATGGTGGCTCTGTGGCGCAATGGACTTCTAGTTAAGCTCTAAAGAGTTATTCAAAGGTTGTGGGTTCGAGTCCCACCAGAGTCAGGCTTTTAATCAATTGATGACAAAAGGCAGCAGTGGACCTTCAAACTTCAAACTGTAGAATCCCTGCTTGAATGAATGCCATCATGCTGAAATAATGTACTCAAAGGTTGTGGGTTTGAGTCCCACCACAGTTGAGTTTTACATGCAGTAGTGTGATTTAATGGAAGAATTAGAGTGTTTAGAAGAAATATAATGGTTGTTTATAGTTTCAGTAATATGTAAATGAAACATTGTGGTACAGAAATGTAAAGGTTGTTGGTTCAAGTTCCACTAAAGTTAAACTTTAGAGCTGATAAAAGGCAGCAGTGAACATTTAAATTGTAGGATTAGAGGTTGTTTGTGTTGTTTTTTTTCTCACACATTCATATGATCCGCAGTGGCTCTGTGGCGCAATGGATAGCGCATTGGACTTCTAGTTAAGCTCTAAAAAGTTATTCAAAGGTTGTGGGTTCGAGTCCCACCAGAGTCGATCTTTACATATTATATGCAATGACAATAGTCAGCACTAGACCTTCAAGCTACAAACTGTTAGATCCCTTCATGAATGAATACCATCACGCTAAAATAATGTACTTACTTAAAGGTTATGGTTTCGAATCCCACCATAGTCAAGTTTTATATGCAACAATGGGATTTAATGGAATAATTAGAGTGTTTAGAAGACCAAAAACTGCAGTTTATAGTTTCACTAATGTGTAAATAACATTGTGCTGCAGAAATGTGAAGGTTGTTGGTTCAAGTTCCACTGAAGTTAAATTTAGAGCTGACAAAAGTCAGCTGTGAAGCTTTAACTGTAAAATTACAGGTTTAATGAACCACTTTTCTTTTTGTTTTGTCTTGCTCCACGGTTGGCAGGCTTCCAGTGGCTCTGTGGCGCAATGGATAGCGCACTGGACTTCTAGTTAAGCTCAAAAGAAGTAATTCAAAGGTTGTGGGTTCGAGTCCCACCACAGTCGAACTTTAGATATCGCATGTATTATGCAATGACAAAAGGCAGCAGTGGACCTTCAAACTTCAAACTGTTAGATCCCTGCTTAAATGAATGCCATCATGCTGAAATAATGTACTTAAACTCAAAGGTTGTGGGTTTGAGTCCCACCACAGTTGAGTTTTACATGCAGTAGTGTGATTTAATGGAAGAATTAGAATGTTTAGAAGAAGTATAATGGTTGTTTATAGTTTCAGTAATATGTAAATGAAACATTGTGGTACAGAAATGTAAAGGTTGTTGGTTCAAGTTCCACTAAAGTTAAACTTTAGAGCTGATAAAAGGCAGCAGTGAACATTTAAATTGTAGGATTAGAGGTTGTTTGTGTTGTTTTTTTTCTCACACATTCATATGATCTGCAGTGGCTCTGTGGCGCAATGGATAGCGCATTGGACTTCTAGTTAAGCTCTAAAAAGTTATTCAAAGGTTGTGGGTTCGAGTCCCACCAGAGTCGATCTTTACATATTATATGCAATGACAATAGTCAGCACTAGACCTTCAAGCTACAAACTGTTAGATCCCTTCATGAATGAATACCATCACGCTAAAATAATGTACTTACTTAAAGGTTATGGTTTCGAATCCCACCATAGTCAAGTTTTATATGCAGCAATGGGATTTAATGGAATAATTAGAGTGTTTAGAAGACCAAAAACTGCAGTTTATAGTTTCACTAATGTGTAAATAACATTGTGCTGCAGAAATGTGAAGGTTGTTGGTTCAAGTTCCACTGAAGTTAAATTTAGAGCTGACAAAAGTCAGCTGTGAAGCTTTAAACTGTAAAATTACAGGTTTAATGAACCACTTTTCTTTTTGTTTTGTCTTGCTCCACGGTTGGCAGGCTTCCAGTGGCTCTGTGGCGCAATGGATAGCGCACTGGACTTCTAGTTAAGCTCAAAAGAAGTAATTCAAAGGTTGTGGGTTCGAGTCCCACCACAGTCGAACTTTAGATATCGCATGTATTATGCAATGACAAAAGGCAGCAGTGGACCTTCAAACTTCAAACTGTTAGATCCCTGCTTAAATGAATGCCATCATGCTGAAATAATGTACTTAAACTCAAAGGTTGTGGGTTTGAGTCCCACCACAGTTGAGTTTTACATGCAGTAGTGTGATTTAATGGAAGAATTAGAATGTTTAGAAGAAGTATAATGGTTGTTTATAGTTTCAGTAATATGTAAATGAAACATTGTGGTACAGAAATGTAAAGGTTGTTGGTTCAAGTTCCACTAAAGTTAAACTTTAGAGCTGATAAAAGGCAGCAGTGAACATTTAAATTGTAGGATTAGAGGTTGTTTGTGTTGTTTTTTTTCTCACACATTCATATGATCTGCAGTGGCTCTGTGGCGCAATGGATAGCGCATTGGACTTCTAGTTAAGCTCTAAAAAGTTATTCAAAGGTTGTGGGTTCGAGTCCCACCAGAGTCGATCTTTACATATTATATGCAATGACAATAGTCAGCACTAGACCTTCAAGCTACAAACTGTTAGATCCCTTCATGAATGAATACCATCACGCTAAAATAATGTACTTACTTAAAGGTTATGGTTTCGAATCCCACCATAGTCAAGTTTTATATGCAGCAATGGGATTTAATGGAATAATTAGAGTGTTTAGAAGACCAAAAACTGCAGTTTATAGTTTCACTAATGTGTAAATAACATTGTGCTGCAGAAATGTGAAGGTTGTTGGTTCAAGTTCCACTGAAGTTAAATTTAGAGCTGACAAAAGTCAGCTGTGAAGCTTTAAACTGTAAAATTACAGGTTTAATGAACCACTTTTCTTTTTGTTTTGTCTTGCTCCACGGTTGGCAGGCTTCCAGTGGCTCTGTGGCGCAATGGATAGCGCACTGGACTTCTAGTTAAGCTCAAAAGAAGTAATTCAAAGGTTGTGGGTTCGAGTCCCACCACAGTCGAACTTTAGATATCGCATGTATTATGCAATGACAAAAGGCAGCAGTGGACCTTCAAACTTCAAACTGTTAGATCCCTGCTTAAATGAATGCCATCATGCTGAAATAATGTACTTAAACTCAAAGGTTGTGGGTTTGAGTCCCACCACAGTTGAGTTTTACATGCAGTAGTGTGATTTAATGGAAGAATTAGAATGTTTAGAAGAAGTATAATGGTTGTTTATAGTTTCAGTAATATGTAAATGAAACATTGTGGTACAGAAATGTAAAGGTTGTTGGTTCAAGTTCCACTAAAGTTAAACTTTAGAGCTGATAAAAGGCAGCAGTGAACATTTAAATTGTAGGATTAGAGGTTGTTTGTGTTGTTTTTTTTCTCACACATTCATATGATCCGCAGTGGCTCTGTGGCGCAATGGATAGCGCATTGGACTTCTAGTTAAGCTCTAAAAAGTTATTCAAAGGTTGTGGGTTCGAGTCCCACCAGAGTCGATCTTTACATATTATATGCAATGACAATAGTCAGCACTAGACCTTCAAGCTACAAACTGTTAGATCCCTTCATGAATGAATACCATCACGCTAAAATAATGTACTTACTTAAAGGTTATGGTTTCGGATCCCACCATAGTCAAGTTTTATATGCAGCAATGGGATTTAATGGAATAATTAGAGTGTTTAGAAGACCAAAAACTGCAGTTTATAGTTTCACTAATGTGTAAATAACATTGTGCTGCAGAAATGTGAAGGTTGTTGGTTCAAGTTCCACTGAAGTTAAATTTAGAGCTGACAAAAGTCAGCTGTGAAGCTTTAAACTGTAAAATTACAGGTTTAATGAACCACTTTTCTTTTTGTTTTGTCTTGCTCCACGGTTGGCAGGCTTCCAGTGGCTCTGTGGCGCAATGGATAGCGCACTGGACTTCTAGTTAAGCTCAAAAGAAGTAATTCAAAGGTTGTGGGTTCGAGTCCCACCACAGTCGAACTTTAGATATCGCATGTATTATGCAATGACAAAAGGCAGCAGTGGACCTTCAAACTTCAAACTGTTAGATCCCTGCTTCAATCGCCTTTCATGCTAAAATAATGTACTTACTCAAAGGTTGTTGGTTCGAGTCCCACCAGAGTATAGTTTTACATGCAGCAATGTGATTTAATGGAAGAATTACAGTGTTTAGAAGAAGAAAAACTGCTATTTATAGTTTCAGTAATATGTAAATTAACAATTGTAGTGCAGAAATGGTTGTTGGATCAAGTTCCACTGAAGTCAAACTTTAGAGCTTTTTTTAGAGGATTACACGTTTAATTAACCACTTTTTGCTTTGTGTAACCTTTCAGGTTAACTTGAACCACATGAACTGTCCACGTATGTTACATGTACCACCACAGAGTTCTCTTTGAATAAGTACCTGACGGAGTTTTCCATGTTTTAGGTTTCTACCACGTCTCTGAGTCCTCTGCTCCGTTTCTCATCTGAGAGACTGAGCAGCTTTTTAAAACACAAGGAGCCATTGATTTCACAGGAATCAAACGCACCCTCAACCATCACCCAAGTATTTGGAAGCAGTTTTAATATCGAGCCCATGATGCAGGATAATTATGGGATGTGGGAGGATCGTTTCCTCGGCGACCGATGTTTGTCGTTTATAATAATTAGCCAGATAATTTAGCATCGTCTGAGGTTGGACAGAGGCTCTACTGTGACGTACTGTGTGTGTGTGTGTGTGTGTATGTGTGGCTGAGGCGACGGATGTATACCGCAGTGTTTCCGACCTCAGAGCAACGCAGTAAACAACACAAACAACACACACACACACACACATGAATGCATGAATACATATAGTAAATGCTCATCACACACAGGAATTTGGATGCACTTCAAGTGAAAAAGCTGGACTGAAGAGGGACGTTTGATCGGCTATATTTCTAAATGGATGTTTTAATGAACGTCTCTTCTGTTCTTATCCGTTAGAGCGGAAACAAATAATAAAGAGCAACATACATGTGGCTCTGTGGCGAAAAGGACTTCTAGTAAAACTGTAAAGAAGTTATTCAAAGGTTGTGAGTTCGGGTCCCGTCAAAGTCGGACAATATCGGAGAAGCGTTTCAGAGACGGAGAGAAAGGGTTGCTAATAGTTTAGCCTTCTGCTAACAGCATGATCTCATCATGATGTCGACACAAAAACTAAACACAGGAGAAGTGATTCAGAGGTTGTGGGTTCGAGTCCCACCAGAGTCGTCCTTTATAGACAGATATTAGGGACCATTAAGGAACAGCTTCTTTGTTGAGGTCTGTAGGAAACAATGCTCTCATGTGTTCATGGTGTTTATGGTTGAAACCAGGTGTGTGTGGTTGGAGTTCAGGTGTGTGTTTGATACCTCTAACTGTCTGTCTGTACATTCCCATCATGAATCACTGCTCTCTCTCTCTCTCTCTGGCTTTATCATTCCAGTCTTCCCATAAAAACTCTCTGTCATTTGGTTTCTTTCCACTAATTTGACATACACACACACACACACACACACACACACACACATGTAAATACATAGAGGGAATTTCCAAACACACACACACACACACTGAGTCTGTGTATTTTTACGGTCTTTTCTCTGCAGCAGCTGGCGACAGATTTAAAGAGTGTGATGGTTCAACTGTCCACTGAGAGGACTCTGCTTCCCACAATACAACACAGGACAATAGAGCAGAATAACACAGAACACAAAAGAATACACTAGAGCTGCTTTGGGACGTCAGTGAGTCTGTCCAACACTTTGTTCCAAATATAACAACAACTATTGGATGGATGGTGATGAAATATGGTTCATCATTCATGTTCGCTAATAACTTTAGTGAGTCAACATGTTAACGTGTCCAATTGTTTAGTTCATTACCAAATAACTGCAGAACTAAAGATGTTCCCATCAGTCGGTTCTAGGGATGCACCAATACAACTGTTTCGGTCCTGATACCGATAGCGATACCTGGGCTTTTGGGTATCAGCCAATACTGAGCACCGATCTAATATCAGTGTTTGATTAATCAGCTGTATGCCTCACTGAGGGACTGGGATCATTCTGTTATGTGTAAGGCCGGTCCGGGGGATTGAACCGGCGACAATCTGGCTCCTCTAACCTTTAGGCCACTATTGACCATTGTCTCCCAAATCCACATTACACACACAAGGAAAATTCAGAGTGTTCACATTGGAAAACAAAATGTAGTATAATGCAAACAGTCATAACGCTGCCTGAATACACTCCATTGTTGAGTCGGCCGTCGATGGACACCATTGTCCCCCAAAGCAATGCACAAAGGAAACGTAGACGCTGCTCACAGCTGCAAAAGATGGTGATGAAACAGCTCCAGAAAGACGTTAGAAAACTATAACTAACTTTTCATTTTGTTTTTTCCTTCATAGTGCCCTTCTCAAATAAAGTTTCATTAACGTCTGACAGTACGTCAGTATGTATGTACCATGCCATTTCCTGTTAGTATAAACCGTAAAAATTGGGGCTGACAAAGTTAACACAATATCCACAATCCACAATATTTACACCATTTCACAGTTTTAAACGTAATCAGGTTCCAGTGTATGTGAATGACATCAGCTGACAGGAAGTAAACATGGACCCAACCTGTTCCGTTGAAATGTGCTAACAACGAGTAAAGAAGCAAAGAGACAAAACTTATTTTTTCACAACAGTGGTTGCCGCCATTTTGGACTGAAAACGCTTATTATATTTATATACGACTCTTTGTAGTCAGACGTTTTACTGGCGTCCGGTAGACGCTTTCAGTTCAAAATGGAGGAAGCGTAGCTCTGCTGCTGGCCGCTGAGTGAATTAACTTTCACTTCTTGGCGATATCCGTTGTGTGGTGTTAAAACAGAATGTTTCAGACAGAGGGTGAATACAGGTATATAAAGTATTTGTGAACATTACAGAATGTAAACGTGTTCTAATAGAAACATAAAATACAGGTATGAACCTGAAAATGAGTTTTTCTGACCACATTCCCAGACTAACCCTTGTAATCAGATTACATATCAGTAATCTTACTCAGGTTTCCGCCCCTCAAACTGAACAGAACTGGAATAAACTCGACTATAAACAAGAGAGACGAGAGCCGTCCAGATTTAGCTGCTAACAGACGGAGGTCAGAGGTCAGAGTCTCTCTGACTCAGCTCCCCTCAGGAGAACTTTCTCAACACTGTTTTAACATCGTTCTTCTTCTGTTACATAAACTATGATCCGTTAGACTGAGAGCTCCAACAGTTGGACGCTGAATCTGATTTATGAGTCTGTATTCTAAACAAACTGCACAAACAGAGTCATGGAAACTATAACAGACGACTCTGGTGGGACTCGAACCCACAACCTTTGAATCTCTTCTTTACAGATTAACTAGAAGTCCAATGCGCTGTCCATTGCGCCACAGAGCCCCATGTTGACACACTCATTACAGCTACATCACTAAAGACCAAGAAGAGGTGTGAATGGCTGAAATTAGCATCTGAACAACAGTGAAACTAACTGGAACCTCCCTCGCTGCAGCACTGGATGAAACCCCCGAACTGCATGTGATTATCATAAAGTGGGCATGTCTGTAAAGGGGAGACTCGTGGGTACCCATAGAACCCATTTACATTCACATATCTGGAAGTCAGAGGTCAAGGGACCCCTTTGAAAATGGACATGACAGTTTACCTCGCCAAAAGTTATTGTAAGTTTGGAGCGTTATTTAACCTCCTTCACTACAAGCTAGTATGACATGCTTGGTACCGATGGATTCATCAGGTTTTATAGTTTACTATGATATCAGGATCTCACTTTTCTTCTGCCTTTCCTTCAGACATTTTCTGGACTTTTTTTTACGTTTCTTTTTTTGATTTTTTGGACAATTTTCAGACATTTTTGAGATTTCTTTTTTTTTTAAAAAACTGGTAATTTTTCTGACATTTTGGGGACTTTGCTTTTTTTTTTACATTTTTCAGACTTTCTTTGGACAATAACCCTCCCACATTCACATATCTAGAGGTCAGAGGTCAGGGGACCTCTTTGAAAATGGCCATGGCAGTTTTTCCTCGCCGAAATATTTCATATGATACCAGTATCTTCACTCTAGCTTAAAAAAAAATAACTAGAGTGAAGATACTGGTATCATAGTAAACTATAAAACCTGATGAATCCATCGGTACCAACCAGGTCATACCAGCTGGTCATGAAGGAGGATAAATAACGCTCCAAACTTACACTCAATGTTGGCGAGGAAAAACTGTCATGTCCATTTTCAAAGGGGTCCCTTGACCTCTGACCTCCAGATGTATGAATGTAAATGGGTTCTATGTGTACCCACGAGTCTCCCCTTTACAGACATGCCCACTTTATGATGATCACATGCAGAGCCACATGTTCACACACACATCTAAAGCTACATGACTAAAGACTAAGATTTGCTGATTAGGTGTGAATGGTTGTAATTCCTGCTGATTCTCATGTATCCAGATGGCTGAATGTGTGTAAACTCATTTCACAGTGTGTGTGTGTGTGTGTGTGCTGACTCGTGTTGAACGTAACCAACTGTCAGTCACAGTACCATCACCGTGTGTGTGTGTGTATGTGTGTGTGCGTGTGTGTGTGTGTGTGTGTGTGTGTGTGTGTGTGTGTGTGTGTGTGTGTGTGTGTGTGTGTGTGTGTGCGTGCGTGCGTGCGTGTGTGTGTGTGAGGAGCCGGTCGACGCCATGAGCACAATAGAAACAGCAGGACAACAGAGTGGAGCTATTGTCTGCATGAAAGACAAATACTGTGTTTTACGTGTTTACAAAGAGACACACACACACACACACACACACGCACACACACGCACAGTGAGACCACACACAGTGTACTGGACTACATAGTGTGACGATGATGATGATGATGATGATGATGATGATGATGATGATGATGATGATGATGATAATGATGATGATGATGAACATGCCACATGTATACATATATACATAGATATTGATTTCAATGGTCGAGATCTGAAGCTAATTTCGATCGATTTCCGATGTAGAATTGAAACCCCGAATATATACCGATCAGCCATAACATCAGGTCAGCACGGGCACCCTGACCGGTCTGCGGCTACGCAGACCCGTACGCAACAAACTGCTCCTCACTGTGTGTTCTGACACCTTTCTATCAGAACCAGCATGAACTGTTTCAGCAGTTTGAGCTCCAGCAGCTCTTCTGTTGGATCAGACAACACGGGCCAGCCTTCGATCCCCACGTGCATCAATGAGCCTCGGGTCTGACCCTGTCGCCGGTTCACCGGTTCTCCTTCCTTGGACCACTTTTGGTAGTTCCTGACCACTGCAGACCGGGAACATCCCACAAGAGCTGCAGTTCTGGAGATGATCTGACCTGGTCGTCTAGCCAGCGCTATCTGGCACTTGTTGTCAAAGTCGCTCACATCCTTACGCTGGCCCATTTTTCCTGCTTCCAACACAAAAATTCAAAATGTTCACTTCACCTGTCAGTGGTCTGAATGTTACGGCTGATCAGTGTACATCTATAATGTAAAATCTATATGTGGTCACTTTAATGGCTCATTAACTGCAACAATTAACGTCTTCTGTTCCCTCATGGCTGAGTTGTGTTTACGTGGTTGGCCACAGATAGCGTGACATCGGGTCGCGTTTTTCAAAAGTTGATTCTGTTTCTTTTTTTCCACCGCTGCGTTTTATTCCGGCACCTCCTGCTTTCACCGCCCTGCCTGATGTTACTGCCTGATGTTGGTTGATCTTTGTACTGCTCAAATTACCACAGCTAACAGCTCAATGACCCTTCTACTCCGACGTTATTTATATGGCAAAGATATAGTAGAGTGCAAATAAAATAGAACATATCAATAAGGTGCTAGAAGACGAACACACACACACAGAGAAGAGCAGAGAGCGTCCCTGTGTCGCTTCTCTTAACAGCACTACTGGACGTTTACACTGACTGTCGCTGTGTTTGTCTAGCCTTGACCACTGTGTGTGTGTGTGTGTGTGTGTGTGTGTGTGTGTGTGTGTGTGTGTGTGTGTGTGTGGATTGTACCCGCTCCTGTGACAGTGTAAATTAATGGTCATGATTGTGTGTGTGTGTGTGTGTTTCCGTCTGTGGGTCGGCGTGGCCTCCTGACATTGTCTCGTCTCAGACACAAACAGTGGGCAGCAGCAGCAGCAGCCATTGTGTGTGTGTGCGTGTGACCTTCATGACCTTCTCTACAGTTTCGGCTCTTTGTGACATTTTGAGTTGTTATTGGACCTTTATGGTTTGAATTGTTTTCTCAGATTGTGAGTGACTCTGTAATCTTTTCAACATCAAAACACATTTCTGCAACAGAAGTTTGTTTCAGTGTTACACACTAATTAATTGATTTAAAAAAACATATTTTTCCACATATTTATTATATTTTTTAGTGCTGTCAATCGATTAAAATAGTTAATCGTGATTAATCGCAAATTAATCACACATTTTTTTATCTGTTCAAAATGTACCTTAAAGGGAGATTTGACAAGTATTTAATACTCTTATCAACATTGGAGTGGACAAATATGCTGCTTTATGCAAATGTATGTATATATTTATTATTGTAAATCAATTAACACAAAACAATGACAGATATTGTCCAGAAACCCTCACAGGTACTGCATTTAGCATAAAAAAGTTGCGTTAATGCGTCAAATGAATTAGTGGCGTCAAAACGAATTTGCATTAATGCGTTATTATTGCATTACTTTGACAGACATCATTTTTTCATATTTTCTATTGTAATTTTTTCTATTTTATATTATGTTATATTTTATATGATATATGACACAAAAACACAGATTCCTCGTATGTGCAGACCTACGTGGTAATAAAACTGATGATTGAAGGTCGTAGTTGTAAATCTTGGCCTGACAGACGTCGTTGACTGATGGTCACCGTGATAGTTGGAGAAACCAAACTCTTGACCCACGTCGACGAACCAACCAATTAGAACAGAGCATGAAATGATCCAGAACACGCTGTTGAGCTGACGTAATGCTGATGCTAAAAACATGTTCACCTCAAACTCCCTTTGCAGGATCAGTGTTTTTATGTTGCCAAAGCTGAGAGAAGGCCATGTGGTTGATGTTATTTACATCATGGTGCTGCGATGTTCATCGCACCTTCTCACATTCCTCAAAACTGATATCAGTCAGTCCAGTACAAAGATTTTATTGGAATCATCTCACACAGTGTGACTCGAAATGAACTTTTTGCACAGAGGATGATTTTAGTAGATTGTGTTGGGACTCGAACCCACAACCTTTACCTAGAAGTCAGTTCATTATTTTAGCATGAGGGCTCATTCAAGCAGGGATCCAACAGTTTGGAGATTCACTTCTTTTTTTCTTCAAATGCAATATCTAAAGCTCGACTCTGGTGGGACTCGAACCCACAACCTTTGAATCACTTCTTTAGAGTTCAACTAGAAGTCCAATGCGCTATCCATTGCGCCACAGAGCCACTGGGAGCCAATATTGTTTGGTTCATTCTTACCTTTTATCAGCTCTAAAGTTTAACCTCAGTGGAACTTGAACCAACAACCTTTACATTTCTGTACCACAATGTTTCATTTGCATATTACTAAATTATAAACAGCAGTTTTTCGTTTCTGAGCACTCTAATTCTTCCATTAAATCACCTTGCTGCATGTTAACCTTGACTCTGGTGGGAGGCGAACCCAAAACCTTTCAGTTCAAGTAGAAGCAAATTCATTCTTTAAGCGTGAAGGGATTAATTCAAGCCGGGGTCCAACAGTTTGAAAGTTCACTGCTTCCTTTTATCATTAATTGCAATTTTTAATTAGGACTCAAACCCACAACTTTTCAATAACTTTTTTAGAGCTTACCTAGAAGTCCAACGTGCTATCCATTGCGCCAAGGAAATAGCCGGTTAGTCGTGCTACGGTTGCTAAAAATAGTAACACACTACCAGAATATGTCTGCTGATCCTCGCCTCGAAACCCGTGTCACCCAAACCTCATGCCATTAATATTTAGCAAACACACATGAATAGATGGTTCTAAGGTGGATCTTTTATCGTTGCCGTTATAATGACGGTCATTTATCATTATTATCGCTATTTCCTATTGGCTTTATTATCGCAGATCGTCGAGCTATTAATGCTATAAATAGTAACATTAACGCGCTACCAAAACACGGCTGATGATCATCGCCTCGTATCCCGTGTTGTAATGATATGAAAGATGTAATTGGCTTTATTATTAAGGCGGTTCAAACGGTGTGTTAATATTGTCTGTTGTGCTTAATCTATGGTAGAAATTAAGCAGTGTGTGCTGTATGTAAATATTACAATATTTTGTTTATCACAAGCATTGACTATTAACTTTATACACTTGCCATTGTGATTAATTAATAGCCTATCATTTAGGAACAGGACAGAATAGTTTATATATAATATTATAATATAATTTAATATAATGTAGGCTAATAAAATAGATTATTATTAATACTATTATTACTAGAAGAGTATATATATATTTATTGTATATAATATAATTCAGTGGTATGCTGTACATTGTATTTGAATGAAAAAGAACACTTGTATTGAGTCATCTTAATAACATATTTATTATAAACAAATTTTAAAAAACAGTACAGTAATAAAATCAGTGCAATCAGTGGTATATACATTTATCAACAATAAAATCAACAGGAATACAATGTAATGGAACAAAATAGAACAGAATATATATGTATATATATATATAATACAATAAAAAAAATATATTATAAATACTATTGTTACTAGAATAATATATATATAATATAATGCAATATAATAAAATATAATATAATATAATACCATATAATATAATATAATACCATGTAATAGAATAGAATAGAATATAGTATCGTATAATAGAATATAATAGATTATTATTAATACTATATTACTAGAATACAATACAGTATATGAAATAGTATATAATACAATACAATATAGGCTAATGTGAACAGAGTTATCAGGGTCGAGTATCTTTTTTTGTGCCATATCCCCGGGCTTCAAGTGCAGCCCTCCACTCAGCCAGAGTCACGGTGGCTGTGGCCTGGCAGTACCAATTCCCAAAGTACTGTTGGTGGGTGGCAGGGTCCCGCTCCCTCTGACACTGCTTGCAGGTGATGGCGTCACTCTTCCTAGAGTATTTCCTCTTCCTTTTGCCACTCTGTTCCTCCTCCTGTCTTTTCCTCTTGTGGTAATTTTGAGTGGTGTAAGGCACATCTGTCAGGGAAGAACCTGCAGGAACCACAGATTGGAAGGCAGGCAAGAGAGGTTGTGGTGCAGGCAGGTGAGGTTGGGCTGCACACAGGAGAGGTCTGGGCGCAAGCAGGAGAGGTCTGAGAGGTTGGGGAGCTGCCTGGAGAGGCGGCTCGAGAGCTGCAAGGAAGGGCGGCCTAAGACCAGCAGATGGAGTTATGTTCAGTCTTTGTTTTAGCTGGGCCATCCCTGCAGTATTAGGGGGCAAAACAAAGATGTGGGGATTTGCCACACTGCTGTTAGGCATACAGGGTCTTCCTTTCCTTTCAACTGCAGGAGGCAGGCTCTCTGGGCTGACGAAGGTGATTTTTGAGGTGGAGATGGCCTGCTCGCAAAGAGGCTGGGGGCCGTGGTGAGGTGGAGGGCAGCTGTGTGGTGGTTGCAGCTCGGGAAGAGGCTGAGGGCCGTGGTGAGCTGGAGGGCGGCTGTGTGGTGGTTGCAGCTCGGGAAGAGGCTGAGGGCCGTGGTGAGCTGGAGGGCAGCTGTGTGGTGGTTGCAGCTCGTGAAGAGGCTGAGGGCCGTGGTGAGGTGGAGGGCAGCTGTGTGGTGGTTGCAGCTCGCAAAGAGGCTGAGGGCCGTGGTGAGCTGGAGGGCAGCTGTGTGGTGGTTGCAGCTCGTGAAGAGGCTGAGGGCCGTGGTGAGGTGGAGGGCAGCTGTGTGGTGGTTGCAGCTCGCAAAGAGGCTGAGGGCCGTGGTGAGGTGGAGGGCGGCTGTGTGGTGGTTGCAGCTCGCGAAGAGGCTGAGGGCCGTGGTGAGCTGGAGGGCAGCTGTGTGGTGGTTGCAGCTCGCAAAGAGGCTGAGGGCCGTGGTGAGGTGGAGGGCAGCTGTGTGGTGGTTGCAGCTCGTGAAGAGGCTGAGGGCCGTGGTGAGCTGGAGGGCAGCTGTGTGGTGGTTGCAGCTCGCAAAGAGGCTGAGGGCCGTGGTGAGGTGGAGGGCAGCTGTGTGGTGGTTGCAGCTCGTGAAGAGGCTGAGGGCCGTGGTGAGCTGGAGGGCGGCTGTGTGGTGGTTGCAGCTCGCGAAGAGGCTGAGGGCCGTGGTGAGCTGGAGGGCAGCTGTGTGGTGGTTGCAGCTCGCAAAGAGGCTGAGGGCCGTGGTGAGGTGGAGGGCGGCTGTGTGGTGGTTGCAGCTCGCGAAGAGGCTGAGGGCCGTGGTGAGCTGGAGGGCAGCTGTGTGGTGGTTGCAGCTCGCAAAGAGGCTGAGGGCCGTGGTGAGGTGGAGGGCGGCTGTGTGGTGGTTGCAGCTCGCGAAGAGGCTGAGGGCCGTGGTGAGCTGGAGGGCAGCTGTGTGGTGGTTGCAGCTCGCAAAGAGGCTGAGGGCCGTGGTGAGGTGGAGGGCAGCTGTGTGGTGGTTGCAGCTCGTGAAGAGGCTGAGGGCCGTGGTGAGCTGGAGGGCAGCTGTGTGGTGGTTGCAGCTCGCAAAGAGGCTGAGGGCCGTGGTGAGGTGGAGGGCAGCTGTGTGGTGGTTGCAGCTCGTGAAGAGGCTGAGGGCCGTGGTGAGCTGGAGGGCGGCTGTGTGGTGGTTGCAGCTCGCGAAGAGGCTGAGGGCCGTGGTGAGCTGGAGGGCAGCTGTGTGGTGGTTGCAGCTCGCAAAGAGGCTGAGGGCCGTGGTGAGGTGGAGGGCGGCTGTGTGGTGGTTGCAGCTCGCGAAGAGGCTGAGGGCCGTGGTGAGCTGGAGGGCAGCTGTGTGGTGGTTGCAGCTCGCAAAGAGGCTGAGGGCCGTGGTGAGGTGGAGGGCGGCTGTGTGGTGGTTGCAGCTCGCGAAGAGGCTGAGGGCCGTGGTGAGTTGGAGGGCGGCTGTGTGGTGGTTGCAGCTCGCGAAGAGGCTGAGGGCCGTGGTGAGGTGGAGGGCGGCTGTGTGGAGGTGAGTGGCAGGTTGGCTCTGGCTTCTAGCGGATCTCACCTCCTGCTTGACCTGGATGGCATAACGGCCTGCAGGATAATGTGAGATGTACCCCTGGAAGGCTCTTTTGTTGACGAGGTTGTTGTGTGAATCAGAGTTTCCTGACTCCTCTGACATTGATGCCACCACATAACCCGCATACCCCAACGCATTTTCTGCCACCCATTGAAAAGTTTGGCCCCTGAATATCCCAAACTGCATCTGATGTTGGCCCAGGACATGCTGCATATTCTCCGGGTCTCCACCGCGACGCAGAACAGCCATCTTCGCACTCTTTCACCCTCTCAGGCGACAGAGCCCGCACCCATGGCCTGTTCTCCCTCTTAATTCGTTTTGCTTCCTCTGTGTCGAAGAGGCTAGCATGGCCATCCCCCCTCCTCCTAAATTTAGGCTCCATTCTGTATGATTGGGGGGAAAAACAAAACACAGTGAGAATATGCTTGGTCTGTCCTCTTATATTGTAAAATTATGGCCTGCTATATGTTATGTTATAATTTCTTTCTTCTTTCTTAATTTCATATTTACTTTTAGTATATTTCACTACAGAATAGTGATCCAGCAAACTAAGAATGTCATTGCATTGATAACTTGTTTATTTATGCATATGCCAATACATCCTTGTATCCTGATCTCCAATCTAGCTAAACTAACATAAATTACACTCTGTGTCCATTACTTCTCATGCAAAAGAGGTTATGCAACATTTAGTTGCCTCTGTCTGTCTGTGATACAGTGTTTTCTAATAATGTACTTACTATACAGAATCTGTAAACAATTTAATTTTTTAAAACTAGTTACCAGGTGAGTACCTTACTGGACCTATGCATTACCATGTCTTATTCTCAACTGCTTTACAACCTGTAACTTAACACTATAACATTCTGAAACAATTCATATACACAGGGGCTACATTAGCATACTCAGCAAAATACCAAATACATAGACTGATCCACACATAAAGAGTGGAAACATAGATTACGTTGGTAAACTGTGGACTACGTATTTTCTGTCTTGTACTATTGATTAACGTTAACGTCAGTGTTATTACCAGATAGCCAGCCCGTTATTAACTGTAGGGCTACATAATGTGCTATGTAAACAGACAGGCTAACACACTAGTGTTGTCAGCTGCCTAAAATAAAGCATAGTGTCATATCAGCTGACGTCAGCTGGTTATGAATGGAGAGTCGTTCGCGACTTCAACTAGTGTGAGATAGCCAGGTTACGTGGATATGACATTAGCTCGCTAGCGTGCTGGCTCGCCACCAATGTAAACGATGAACTTACCCAAACTATAGCAAAGACGTTGGGTCGAAAAGAAATGCTGGTGAAGGACTTGACTTTCCGTTGAAGGGACCTGACGTTGATTTCTAGGGGCGTGGCTTCCGGCGTCAATCTTGGTAGCGATAGCGAGTGTGATTGGTCAAATCTTGGTAGACGCAACGGACGGTGATTGGCTGTCGCCATTCTTGGTAGCAGGGCGGCCTCCGATTGGTCAAATCTTGGTAGAATCTTGGTAGCGATACGCAAGATGATTGGCTCTGAAATGATGGATGAGCTCGACAGAGCCAATTCAGGACAATTGTTCCTCTTTTAAATACTGTAATTCTTCCATTAAATCACACTGCTGCATGTAAAGTTTGACTGTAGTGGGACGTGAACACACAACTTTTGAGTTTAACTAGAAGTAAATTCATTATTTTTGCATAACAGGACTAATTCAAGCAGGAATGCTGAAGTTTGGCTACTGCCTCTTGACTCTGGTGGGACTCGAACCCACAACCTTTGAATAACTTCTTTAGAGTTCAACTAGATGTCCAATGCGCCACATAGCCACTTTGTTCTCTACACCACATGGTATTCATATATTATGTCCAACAGTTATGGCAGTACGTTAATATATATGTTGTTTTCGAGACATGTAAATATAAAACTTTCTGCTTCCTTGTCTATTCCTCGTGTATTTCTACATACAGATACATAAACAGAAGATATATATGTTCCTGTGTGTCCGTTGAATGAAGCAGAATATTTGATTGGTAGAGTTGTGACCAGCGGCTGAAAGCTGGAAGCTGAAAGCCAGGAGGCCTCTCTGTCTGTCAGTGATCTCATATAAACATGAACCCCACCGAGGTAGAAATATGTAAACACTCTCACAGATAGCATATAGCTGTGTGCTGCAGTCCTCAAAGCTTAGGTTCTACAGTACAGTACAGGCTCATTAAGACACAAGTATGACGGATAATTCAGATTATTTGTTCTCTAATTGTCATCAATCTCTATTTTCTCTGTTTGGCGTGAATTTGAGCAATAAATACCAGAGGAGGAGGTATTTACTGGAGCAACAAGGTCCGTATATCATTATATCAGCTATATTGTTCATCCATCCATTACGAATAAACGTCCATAAATCTGCTTAGAAATCAGAGAAAAAAAGACCCTCCTTGTCACTACAGAACTCGCCTGAGAATGATCATGTTTTTACGTTTTCTTCAGCATCACAGTGATCCAGTGATAGCAGTCTGTACATCAGTGGGTTCACTGCAGACGGGAGCTGATCACAGATCATTCGGCTTACGTTTAATGATCATATAAACATTTTATAGGCTAAGACAACATCAGGGACGAATGTGGAGCCAAACTCTGCTTAATTTAACGTAGCTGATATCTGTCTACAAGTCTGTCCGGTTGCCGTGGCAACGAGATAAGGGCTTCAATAACAAACACACACACATACACACTGACCGTGCTGTTGTGATGTAAGTGAGAGTGTTGGACGGCCGCCATCGTCGTCCACTGGGCTGTATGTGTGTGTGTGTGATGAGGTGTGTCTGAAGCGGATGCACCTGGAAATACCTTAGTAGGTGATGATGAGGTTGGCCAAATCACACACACACACAAACACACACACACACACACACACACACACACACACACACACTGATGGATGTTGTGAGTGTAACCTCAGCATTGGTTAACCTCAACGTTGGACCTGATCCACTCCCTCTCTCTCTCTCTCTATGTTCTCTCAGTGTCTCTCGCTCAGTTTCACTCTCTCTCTCTGAATCAATAAGTTTGATTGATTGAGGTGAACTTTGTTTTCTCTGTAATTCAGACTCACTTTTACTTTCTCAGAGACTTGTTTCACACCCTCCTTTTCTCTCTATCTCCACTCTTTCTGTACAAAGACATGAACAGAACCTTTTCGTTTCCAACATGAGACGACTCAGTCGGTCCTCTATTGTGAGTTTAACCCACATAACTTCTGTTATGACTCTGGTGGGACTCGAACCCACAACCTTTGAATTCCTCCATCTTTATACACAACTAGAAGTCCAATGCGCTGTCCATTGCGCCACAGAGCCTCTTGTGTCACAGTGGGTTTCTGTCCAAATTCAGTCCAGTTTCCCAGGAATCACAGTATTGCACAGTTTGGCACCTCACAGTTTATGTCCAGTACAACTTTTAGTATCAATGCAGGCAGAAGTGTTTCCTTTATGTAGAGAGGGGGTCCAAAACTAACATGGCGATGGTCAAAAACCAACATGGTGACGGTCAAAATGTTGAACTCGAGGCTTCAAACCGTCAGTCCAGTAACCAATGTGTGACGTCATGGTGACCACGTGTACTTCTTATATACAGTCTCTGGGCTGCGTTGGTAGAATGAAGTTTTGGCAGCAACACATTTGAAAAGATAATTTTTTATGGATCTCATTTGGAAGAATAACAAATAGTTTACACTTCTAGTTTCCAGTGAGCAAATGAAGGTGTTTCCACGCAGGGTATTAAACCCGCAACCTGGAGACCTGCTCTGCATCTGGCTAGTATTACTGACACCCTTTAAACCCCCGTCACCCCCTAAACCCCCCCATCTGACCCACATCCCTCCGTCCTTCAGCAGCTGCAGAAACACTCGTTTACGTACGACGGACTAATTGGGTCAATCTGTGTTACTGTATCAATGACTTGGTAGGACGCCGTTATCCTCCAGCACACACACACACACACACACACACACACACACACACACACACACACTCAGCGGTTAAGAGAAGAGACCACATTCTTGTCTTCCAGCCAAACATTACATATGTCCTCACAAGTAAAGTCCTTTAGACGGACCTCCTCCTCCTCCTCTTCCTCCTCCTCTTCTTCTTCTCTGCTGTTAAACAAAGACGTGGACAAAGAGGGTTTTTTCTCTCTTTGTGCCTGGTGTTAAGTTGTAGAAGAAGAAACACCACAGAGAGAGAGAGAGAGAGAGAGAGAGTCAGTGTTGAAGCTAACCAGAGGTTTTCTTCTCTCCAGGTTTCCACTTCCTGTGACATCATCGCACCATGCCTGAGGGGTCACGGCGTGGCAGCCAGAGATCGCCTAGCAACACAGGTACGGTTCTGGTTCTCACTGATGTTTTCATTTCAGAGATGAATGTAGTTACGTTTCGGGCCAATATTTCTCTATTAATGTCCCGTTCCACGCCACTAATGTAAAGCATGTTGAGTTGAAAGCCTTGTGTTGGTTGAACCCATCCACCATCCCTTCCGCTGCCCTTAGTGTGTCTTTCCACTCTTTAAAGCTACGTCACCTCAGTCACTCCCGATGCACTTTCTCTGGGTGTTTAACATTGACGTGGATGGGTTTACATTACAGTTAATGAACAGCCCGGTGCGACTCAAGGGTTCCTCGTGCGAAGCGTTGGTATTTGACGCCATGGCAACGAGAACGTCCTGGTTCAGGGAGTGGGATAGAAAGTCGACCAATCAGCAGCCAGACAGAAGCGGAAAGGAGTTGTGAATGTGTTCCTAACGACCAATCACTAATCCCCATTGTTTGTCAGGGGAACTCCCTCTTTTGTGTTTTTGTCCTAAATTAAATAACTTGACCAAACCTGGTTTCCTCCCGGGGTCACAGTTCTCCCGTATTTTCTCCCAATTTCTGGCGCTGAACACATCAGCGTCTATAATCCCTATTGTTTCCATCCAGACGACTATAGAGCTACACCAACTGTCGTTTCCCGTCGGAAGAGAGCAGTCTATGCTCGCGACACAGCGCAGTTTGAGCTCATGTTTGAGCTTCGCTCGCCGCGGCGTGCAGCACCCAAAGTCGGGCTTTGCTAAATGCATCGAAAAGCCGCCGTTGTAAATAGCGTGTTTCAGAGGTCAGTGGTGTCGTTGTCGCGTTGGGCCTGAAAGGACCTTCAGTGAGTGAGAGACGGAGAGAAATGGAGAGTATTAAGAGAATAAGGAGGTAGAGCAGGTCGTCCAACAATCGGAAGGTCGGTGGTTCGATCCCCGGCTCCTCCGGTCACATGTCGAAGTGTCCTTGAGCGAGACACTTGACCCCAAACTGCTCCTGAAGGCTGAGCCGTCGGTGTGTGAATGAGTATCTAGCTTAGATCCTGATGGGCAGGTTGCCTCCTTGCATGGCAGCCTCTGACATCAGTGGGTGAATGGGTGTTCACCAAAAGTTCCTGCAATTTTTAGTCCCTGGAACTACATTTAAAAGGTTCCTTCAGCACACTGTTGTTTGCGTTTCCAATCAGTTATTTATTCATTCATTTTTTGCCCCTGCTTGAGTATTTCTCTCTCCGTCTCTCACTCACTGAAGATCCTTTCAGACACAACGCGACAACGACATCACCGACCTCTGAAACACCTTATTTATAATGCAAGAGCTGCGCCACGACAGCTTTTCACTGCGTCGAGCAAAGCCCAGCTTTGGGGCGCTGCACGCTGTGTCACAAGCATCTCCAAGCGTCTCTGGTGTTTGACCAAACAGAGACGGTCAAACTCCACCCAGAAAGGTCCTGTACTTTCAGAAAGTACTACCCACCGGACCAGGGTCTTTTTAAAGGGTACAATATGCCCAGAACTTAATTTAGACCCTGGTTCCTGCAGTGGAAACACAATGAGTTCTTGAAAAGGTTCCTAGTTCCAGGGAAAGTTCTTCTTTAGTTTGACAAATCATTTGGATACCATAAAGTCAACATAAAAACTACTTTTCAAACAAAGTCTCAGATAAATGAAGTCTCATATTTTCAGCCGGCATAAACAAATAAACGCTGGGTAATAAAAGATATTTGGGGGGGCAACATAACTCTCAGCCAGCGGCTCATATAGTGAATCAATATGATGTTCATGTCCAACAGCAGTGCCTCCGTCAGTCCTCCGTCAGTCCTCCGTCAGTCCTCCAGAGTCCTGTTGTTCTCTCCACTCTGCTGCTCTCAGCTGCTATTTATAACCCGACATACCGACTGTAACGACAGCCGGTCCTCTCAGCAGCATGAGGCTCTGTGGCGCAATGGATAGCGCGTTGGACTTCTAGCAGTGAAACACAGGGGAAGTGATTCAAAGGTTGTGGGTTCGAGTCCCACCAGAGTCGACATTTATCGACTTCCTGTGATATTTAACTTCACAGGAAGTTAACATTCATTGATTAGTTCAGCTGTCAGAAGGACTTCCTGTTACTGACTTATCTTCACATGAAATGTTTGAGTTTAGTCCTGACGGTACTGTGCAAAGTAACTAATACATTTACTCTAACTACTCTACTTACATTACATACACAGGTTCTTGTTCTTTACTTGAGCTTTTCCATTGTTCCTTTCTACTTCTACTTCTACTCCGCTACAGCTCAGAGTGAATATTCTACTTTTTACTGACTTCCTGTCACCAAACCAGAGAGAGGCCGAGCAGACGCACACACACACACACACACACACACACACACACACACACACACACACACACACACGTAGAGGCTCAGTAATGATGTGTAATTACATGCAGCCACCACACTGTTTAGTTGTTATATTGGCTTCCATAGTTAGCTTTCACACAAACAAACACACGCACACACACACACACACACACACACACACACACACACACACACACACACACACACACACACACACACACACAAACACACACACTGATTGTTGCATTCATGCAGACTTGGCATGTAGGTACACACACACACACACACAGGAAGTTGTATGGTTTGTGGCGATAAAGTTTAGCGCTGAACAATGTTTCTGCCGTGACACACACACACACACACACACACACACACATACACACAATAAAACGCCGCCGCCGATCGGCTGATTATAACCGTAGAAAAGAACGAGGCAGAAAATAGAGAGAACGCCCAAGATAAGACTGAAAGAATAGAAACAGAGAGAAGAGAGGAGGGAGGAGGAGGAGGAGGAGGAGGAGGAGGAGGAGGAGGAGGAGGAGGAGAGAGGAGAGAGAAGAGAGAGAGGGAGGAGGAGGAGGAGGAGGAGGAGGAGGAGGAGAGAGGAGAGAGAAGAGAGAGAGGGAGAGAGGAGGGAGGAGGAGGAAGAGGAGGAGGAGGAGGAGGAGAGAGCAGAGAGAAGAGAGGAGGGAGGAGGAGGAGGAGGAGGAGGAGGAGGAGGAGGAGGAGAGAGGAGAGAGAAGAGAGAGAGGGAGAGAGGAGGGAGGAGGAGGAAGAGGAGGAGGAGGAGGAGGAGGAGAGAGCAGAGAGAAGAGAGGAGAAGCCATATTTGTCGCTGGTTCTGGCCTGTGATTGGCTGCTGTCTGAAGCCTCCTGCTGTTATTCCTCTGATAACTGATAACAGTCTGATGAGAAACTAGAAACTAGAAACTAGAAACTAGAAACAGAGACACAGCAGTCACCACGAGGAGAAATGAGTCTGAAAACAGGCTTCACGTTTCAGCAGTTTACTGGAAGGTTCTCCGGCTTCCTGCAGCTTTAAGCTCCATCCACACGAATACCTTTTAGTTTAATAACTCTTGCTACGTCTCTGTCCAGCGTCCGCACTACTCCGCTGTTTCTGAGACCGCAACGATGACGCAGACGCCCACGTTCACATTTTGATTGGATCTCATCAGTCATGACTTCCCTTCCCTGATTCACCGTGCTCCCCCATCACATGACACGTTTCATGACTTCAGCAACTACCAGCGTTTCATTCAACATGGACAACAGATGACAGACGTTGCTGAGCTTGTTGTCTCTGCTAGCAGCTGTCGTGCAGTCAAAGTCTGCATTTTAAAATGCTGCTACTGCCTGCATGTGCAGGAGGAAAGCTATTATTGAGTGCTCTGTGAGCGGCGTGTCCAGCGGCTTGTCCAGCGGCGTTATCGCGCCTACGGAGCGGACGTCTGGAGGCACGGTTTGCGGCTTTGAGGAGGGAGATGAAAATGGAGGACTTTACCTTTTTGCTTATTTTGTTCTGCTCAACTATTGTGAAGTTCACAAAGAAACTGTAAGCGAACAAAGCATAACGTTTTGTTTATACACGCGTGAGACACCGTGGCGTGGGACACCGTGGCGTGGGACACCGTGGCGTGGGACACCGTGGCGTGGGACACCGTGGCGTGGGACACCGTGGCGTGGGACACCGTGGCGTGAGACACCGTGGCGTGAGACACCGTGGCGTGGGCCTCCGTAGATGCTGCATGCACCACAAGCATGCTCAGAGGCGTTCATGCTCAGCGTGTTGTTCGTTGCAGTATGCAGGAGGCGAACAAACAAAAGAATCAGTGGATAATCAAGAAGTCAACAAGTGTTACCGGAAAGAAAAATAGGTTGCCTGGCAACAGTAGTAAACACTAATCACAGACGTACGTGATAATCTGACCCCCCCGCCTTCACTCGATGTCAGCTGTCACCTCGGTAACATCTTTGAGTTAACTGAACTGAAAGCTGCTCAACAAGAAGGAAATCCATGTAAAGGCTGATTGATGATCAGGAAACTGATCAGCTGTCTCCAGTCAGAGAGACCAGAGCGGTGAAATCAGCAGATTGTTTCAGGGAGTTCACGTCTGTCTGGAGGAACGAATGTAAACACGGAAACTCGGAGGATGTGTGTGTGTGTGTGTGTGTGTGTGTGTGTGAGAGGTCAAAGGTCACATGGGCGGGCCGTCACATCAGTCCTCTGGTACTGTAAACGACGATTTGAGAGGACTCACTTCCTGTCTCTGTCTCCGTCAACATGTCTCTCTCACACACACACTGGACACCATGGAAAGGTTCCACCCAGAACCCCCCAATGAGAGGTTCTACAGAGATCCCCTCTATGGTGTAATGGTTCCACCCAGAACCCCCCAATGAGAGGTTCTACAGAGATCCCCTCTATGGTGTAATGGTTCCATCCAGAACCCCCCAATGAGAGGTTCTACAGAGATCCCCTCTATGGTGTAATGGTTCCACCCAGAACCCCCCAATGAGAGGTTCTACAGAGATCCCCTCTATGGTGTAATGGTTCCATCCAGAACCCCCCAATGAGAGGTTCTACAGAGATCCCCTCTATAGTGTAGTGGTTCCACCCAGAACCCACCAATGAGAGGTTCTACAGAGATCCCCTCTATGGTGCAATGGTTCCACCCAGAACCCCCCAATGAGAGATCCTACAGAGATCCCCTCTATGGTGTAATGGTTCCACCCAGAACCCCCCAATGAGAGGTCCTACAGAGATCCCCTCTATGGTGTAATGGTTCCACCCAGAACCCCCCAATGAGAGGTTCTACAGAGATCCCCTCTATGGTGTAATGGTTCCACCCTTAAGCTGGTCTGACATGGTTGGTACCGATGGATTCATCAGGTTTTATAGTATCTTTACTCTAGCTTTACGACTGAGAGATCGATTGCGTTAACGCGTTATTATCACGTTAACTTTGACAGCACTAATAAACATCTAAACATCTATTAATCTGAATATCTAGTTATTTCTAGGAGAATGATCTTCCCAAAGTTTAGTGCATAACGTTTTGTTTTGGAAGAAGATAGCAGCTAACCGTTGATCGTTCTTGTAAAGAAGCAGCTGGTCGTCTGTGAGAGAGAGAGTCAGAGAGCTGTTGGGAAGTTGAACTGTGTTGAATGAAGCCCGTCAGGAAGTATTTACACTACATGTAATTTGGTTAAAAGAGAATCCCCGAGGAGATAGGCTGGTCAATAAGAACCTTAAACCTTTAAAACTTGTAAAAACTCCGATGCAATCAATCACCTGCTGAGATGAGTCAGTTACTAGATGACACGTAAACCATTTCCTCCACAACTCTGGTTAATGACTTCATTAAATGAGTCTCTGTAGCTGTGCTTCTCAGACCCGTCCCTGTTCCTAAGTCCTGCTGCTGTTTGGAAGACACGTTCATCAGATCGTCCTTCTGCTCGTCCTCGTGAACATGTGAGCGTTGGTTTCCTCGGTCGCTCCACGTTCTGCAGCTCCGACAGGCTGTGATTTGTTTCTTTTCTAAGAAACGTCGGACATGGTTGCATCACCGCCGTGGAACACATAATGACAGCGAGGAGCTGCTCTCTCATTACTGTAATCACACACTCTCCACACCGGAGTTTATAGCGTGTATTTAAAGAGACATTCCACCTTAAAACTGCATTCACGGCTCAGAGACGAGAATCCTGAGAGTTGACTTCAGGGTTTAATAGAGAGAGAAAATAATGAAACTGTAGACACTTAGTTTAAGACAGCAAATTTTTTTTTAATCTATTTATTTATTATTTCCTTTTTTCCCCTCTTTGTATTATTATTATTAATTTTTATTTAATTTTATTTAATTTAATTTTTTAATTTTATTATTATATTTATATTTATATTATTATTTGTTTCTAAGCTCAATCACTTAAAAATTGGTTTATAAACTATTTTAATTACAAACTGTAAATTGCATATATAAAAAAAGGGGAAAAAAGAAAGTATAAAAAAAGAAAGAAAAAATGTGTTATTACGACACTTTTTAAAAGCTTGAGCAGCATTATTATATCACTATAAAGTATTATAAATAATTATAATAATAATAAATACATATAATAATATAAAAAAATAATAAATAATATATAATTAATCTCTAAATGTCACTACAAAGAGAAGGTTTATTTATAATGATAGATTCTTGTGTTACAGTATTACAGGTAATGCAGTAAAATATACAGATCAATACCAGAGATAATAGCTATAGTATACACAGTATATTAGAATACACTGTAAATATACTACTGTAAAATATAAACATAGAATCACAATAACTTACTATTGACATTAGGAAAATGTGCAAGTTACAATTTTTGTTTTAAAATCAAATTAAATGAGGTAGTAGAGCGATTATTACAGGACTAAAACAGAAACTATGAAGCTGATCGTTCTCTGAATGTGCTCTAAAACGACAGAACTACTTTAATTAAACTCACCCTCCATATTAAATGGAGCCATATATATATGTATATATATATATATACATATATATATACATATATATATGTATATATATATATATGTATGTAGCGGGTAGAGTAACGTTGTCTCAGTGAGTGTGACCTCAGGTTGTGTTTTTGGGTGGACGGACGTCGGCCTTCTCACCGTTACGTAACGGAGCTCCTCCTGTTGTGGCGTATAAAGGTTCATGTTCCTGTCAGACTTTACAACGCCGGGACACGAAAATGAGCGGGCGGCGTCCTGTTTGAAGACGCTCCACTCCACGTGTTCGAGGTGGAACGCTGGAGGTTCATCCACGAGGTTGATGATGATGATGATGATGATGGATCTGGGCTCAACCGAGGCTCATAGCAGACGGTGACTAGACGTCACAGGAAATAGGCGCAGGACGTACGTGCTAACTGGCCGTCAGCTGTCGTCTTTACGCCGCGTTCGAGTGCAACTTTTTTGGCCGAGACAAAAGAGACGTGAGGCGACGCAACAGGCGGCCTTCATCGCCGCTATCGGCTTAGTGCGTCCCCAGATTTAGGCAGCAAAACCACTTAGTTAGGGTTTAGAGAAAACGGCTTCAAATAAGAACGTAAACTGAGTAAAACACGTACAGAAACACGTACAGAAACACGTACGGAAACACGTTACGTCACCTGTAATCTACCAGGAACCTGTGTTTGCATGTCTCTGATCGGCCGATGCAGCATCTTGTGTGTGTGAATTAGACAGAGACCGATAAACTGAACTGTACCGAACCACATCCTGTATCTGAAGTCAGGTGCACACACACACACACACACACACACACACACACACACACACACACACACACACACACACACACACACACACACACACACACACACACACACACACACACACACACACACACACACACACACACACACACACACACACACACACCACACACACATACACACACACACACACACACACAGACACACACACACACACACACACACACACACACACACACACACACACACACACACACCACACACACACACATACACACACACACACACACACACACCACACACACACATACACACACACACACACACACAGACACACACACACACACACACACACACACACACACACACACACACACACACACATGTACAGATTTATACTCTGCTTGTGAGGACCCTCAATGCTTCACATTGATGACCTCAGACCAGAAGAAGACTTCTGATTGACATTCCCCCCCCCCATAAAACACATATTTAAAAACATGATTATATCTTTCCCCTTTTTCACGTCTTCATGAGAGACTGTGATCATTTCATCTCCAGTTTCCAGCCAGACGGCAGCACACCTGTCCTGCTGCTGACGCCGACAGCAGAACTATTTAACCTTCATTAGTGTTCAGAGTCCAGACAACCTGGCAGGAGGAGTTTCCCAACAGAGAGAGAGAGAGAGACATTATATCTCTGCTTCATAAAGAGTTCAGCTTCTTACAGGCAGACCAGCGGTGTTGTAAAGCCGTTAACCTCCTCGCTCCTCATACTGAAGACATGTTGTTGAACCCGACAGCCCTCAGTTGTTTTATCTTTTCATCACTAATTCAGATAAATAATGCAGCTTGTTTCATTTGGAGAGAGCAGAGAGCAGAGAGCAGGGAGCATCAGCAGTCACGGCCTTATTTAGACATATTTAGACATTCACAGACGAGTGAGTCAGTCACGATTCATTCATGCATCCTGTCTTCTCTCTTCTCGTTCAAAACGAGCTGACATAAAGAAAAGAAAGTGTGAGAAATAAATGCTGCTTTATTTAGCATTTTTTATTTCCTTTTTTCCGTCTGTCCGTCCGTCTGTTGCGTGTCACACTTTCGTTTTCGGAGCAGAACTCAGAAATGATTGATCTTAGGAACTTCAGATTTGGTGTGATGGATGACAGTGGGGTCTAGTTGGGCCTTTTGGGGGTTAGAAGTCCAGGGTGCCCTAAAACTTTGGAAATTTTGCCCCAAAAATTGTGATTTTCTTTCGACTTCTATTTCGTTTCCGGAGCAGAACTCGTTCCATTATAGTTCCAGTTTTGCCTTGTTTTGCTCTCAAAGTGCACCAGATTGATGCATTTAACTTTAAAATGTAGCTAACAAGCGGGGGTAGAGTGAATATTCCTGTATTTGTTCATATTGCAATATATATAGCAGAAAACAAATAGTGCAATACGGCAACCTTTTCCAACATTGTGCATTTCTACATCAGCAGGAAGTGAAAACAGCACTCGGTTGATTTTAATGTGAAAGTGTGATTAAATATGTTGTTGCTAAAATCAACGAATAATTGTGATAAATGATCCTTTTGTCCGTCATCGTGCAGCCCTATGATGAGGACGAACTCTGATATACAGATCATATTAATAAAGACGTGCTGCTGGTTTCACCTTCAGCAGACTGTCATTAAAGAGATAGTTAGATGCTCCGCTGCACACACACTTCCTGTTTACACACCGCGGCAGGTTGACACTCTGAGGCGTTTCCTCGTCGTTGCTTCTTCCTGTCTGTGTGATTGAGCTGCTGCAGTAGAGAGAGGTTCACAGTTTAACAGGTTCAGGTGTCTGGATGCCAAACACACACTGAGCCTCCTCACATGTGTGTGTGTGTGTGTGTGTGTGTGTAGTAGAGCCAGCTGTGTTAGCCGGTCCAGCAGCAGGAAACAAGGTAACATCTGTCTTCATTTAAAGGTGCAACATTATGAAATCTAATCAGTGAAGAAGACGTCAGGTCGTCTGCTAAACCTACCGGAACCATCTGGATCCATTGACCGTTAGCATGTTAGCATGTTAGCACGTTAGACGATGTCAGTTCTTGTTTTTAGTTTCTGTGGTTGAAGCGATGGCAGAACGACGATTTCTGTCATCAGAATTTCCTCTCATAATTCTCGTTATATTTCTCTTTTTGTAGAAAGAATGTTTTTACACTTTCCAACTGCACAAAATACTAAACTGAAGTCTCTTCAAAACCTTGAAACAAATGACCGATACCAGAGAACTGAAGATAAAACGACTCCAATCGGAGTCAAAATGTTGTTTTTTATAGATTTTATACTGTGCACAATGGTAGAATGTGATGATGCGACAAACGTCGTAATAAATAAAGTCATAACTTTACGAGAAAAAAGTCGTGAAACTATAAAGTAGTCATTTCACGTGTGATTTAATTTGTTTCTCATTAAGTTCTGACTTTATTCTCGTAATATTACGACGTTTTTACTCGTAGAGTTATGTGGTAAAGAAAGAAGCCATGATCAGTTTCTGTGGATGTTTAACGTCTTTCTTCTGTGTCTCTTCCCGTCTGTCTCTCCAGCCGCCAAGCGTCCCTCCTCAGTCTCGTCTCTGAGTGGGATTGTGGGTCGGATGATGTCGTCCGGCGAGCGAGGAGCGTCGTCCTCCTCCTGCACCTCCGTCAACACCGTCTGCTCCGACGGCGAGCGTCCCGCCTCCCTCTCCCTCTCCTCCTCTGCGTCCTCCGTCTCCCTGCAGGACACCTCTCACTCCTCCTCTTCCTCCTCCTCCTCCTCTTCCTCTCTGCCGTACGGCGCCGTGCCGACCTACAACGCCTCTTCTTCCTCCTCCACGCCGAAGAGGAACGGCTCCGACATCAGCCTGGACCTCACCCCCCTCGTCACGCCGCATGGAGGAGTTCCTGGAGGAGGAGGAATCTGTGTTGCCAAGGCGACAGGTGGAGGTAACCCCGCTAATGGACAAGTAGCCGATCCGATGGCGGCGACGGTGGCGGTGGCGGCGGTGGCCACGCCCAGACAGTTTTCACGGCTGGAGCGAGTCGTTCTGGAGATCGTAGAGACGGAACAGGCCTACGTCAGAGATCTGAAGAGCATCGTGGAGGTGAGAACCATCGCCGTGGTAACGTGTTCTATAAGTTCAGGTTGTTTCAGATCAGCAGCCAGCAGACCAAACCACTGAGGACTGGTGAGGCCGGTCGGTTGCCACGGTAACCAAACCAAACGGTACCTGTCAGCCACCGTCAGGATGCAGCTGTTGTTTAATGTAGAACACAGATCATAAATAGAAACAGGCAGCGGTACAGTGCACAGCTGTGTGTGTGTGTGCGTGTGTGTGTGTGTGTGTGCGTGTGTGTGTGTGTGTGTGTGTGTGTGTGTGTGTGTGTGTGTGTGTGTGTGCGTGCGTGTGTGTGTGTGTGTGTGTGTGTGTGTGTGTGTGTGTGTGTGTGTGTGTGTGTGTGTGTGTGTGTGTGTGTGTGTGTGTGTGTGTGTGTGTGTGTTGGGGGGGAGGAGCTAGCTGTAGTGTAGATTTACTGACCAGGTGTGAACGCCTCTGGGCCGGTTTACCTGCAGCTGGCCTCCTCACACCTCCGCCCTCTGCTGCTCCAGACACGGACCAACAAGTTCACAACTGGCTCTTTCATTTAAATCTTTGTTGGCTCAGATATTAAATTAAATTAATGTTTGATTAGCTGAGTTGAGCTGAAACGTTTGCTCACGTTCTGTTTCTTTTTATTTATGGCGTGAATGTTGTTTGCAACATAAACAACACATCCTCATTCCCAACTTGTCACATACACGTAAGTTATGTAGGTTCCGTTCCGTTCCGTTCTGTTCTGTTCCGTTCTGTTCTGTTCCGTTCTGTTCTGTTATGTTCCATTCCGTTCTGTTCCGCTGCGTTCCGTTATGTTACGTTCTGTTCCGTTACGTTCTGTTCCGTTACATTCCGTTCCATTATGTTACTTTACGTCGCGTTACTTTACGTCGCGTTACTTTACGTCGCGTTACTTTATGTTATGTTGTGTTATATTATGTTGCGTTATATTACTACTATGTTTCAGTTTAGACAGGGTTATCCGATAGTAGGCTATGTGACGTGACGCAAGTTAAGTACATTACGTTACATTACGTTACGCTGCGTTACGTTACATTACGTTACGCTGCGTTACGTTACGTTACGTTATGTTACGTTACGTTACGTTACGTTACGTTACGTTACGTTACGTTACGTTACGTTACGTTACGTTACTACTTTGTTTAGGCATCACAACTTGGTTAGGTTGAGGAAAAGATTGTGGTGAGGGTTAAAATAAGTCAGCGCTGTCTCCTAAAGATTACGTTCTCATACAACAAAAATTGTGTTATGAATTATGTTTCGAGGGAAACGTTTGCGTTTGTTTTGATGTATCACAAACATGTTTCTAATGATAAAGTCTGTGAAAGACCGACCCATCCACTCCGACCTCCTCCCTACACGGACTTTGTCGCTCTTTATACGATGTAACATGACTTCCTCCTTTTCTCCCGTCATAATTACTACGGCCACTAGAGGCCGCCCTGCACGTCCAAAACAGACGTTTGACGCGTAGCGCCACTGACCACGCTGCTGTATTTGATGATTTGGGAGTGAGAACGCACTGCTTTATAAGCAGCTGGTCTGAAACAGATAGCATGATCACAGCTGAAAGCTGTTGGCTCAACATTCTTCTTCATTTCATACTGAATTATTATATAAGTATGTATTTCTAACTACACTGCTTTAACAGCGCTCTTCAAGACGCTCTCAGAAAAGGAACTTAACTTCCATGATGAATCAATAACAGCTTGGATTGACATCAACGTTTCATTCATGTGAACAGAGTTACCATCTTTACTGCTGTTGCACTGTGGGAAATCAATCAGCGCTTCACTGCTCTGCAGGAATGTTTCAGAAGTTCTCCTCTCAGTAAAAACTGGACTTTTTCAAAGAGAGTTGAATGGAAGAAGAAGTTTTAGTGAGAATTTGCTGACTTGGTGTGTGTGTGTGTGTGTGTGTGTGTGTGTGTGTGTGTGTGTGTGTGTGTGTCTGTGTGTGTGTGTGTGTGTGTCTGTGTGAGTGTCTCTGTGTCTCATCCATCAATGGTCCAGGTGCACCAGGAGGCGGCCAGGCTGTGTGTGTGTGTGTGTGTGTGTGTGTGTGTGTGTGTGTGTGTGTGTGTGTGTGTGTGTGTGTGTGTGTGTTCCTCCATCTGTCAGACCGGAGTGTGAAACATCCTTTTGAAGTAAAAGAGAGAATTTACTGCTGCTTTCATCGTCTGCCACGAGACATGCACACACACACACACACACACACACACACACACACACACACACACACACACACACACACACACACACACACACACATACACACACTCTCGTGGCTCGGCTGTCATCAGGTTCATCAGCTGTCTGTCTTTTCTTCTTCTCTGACCTTCCACAGAGGACGAGCCTCTCTCTCTCTCGTCACCACGTCTTTCTTCTTCGTTGGTTAATCCGTCCTGACTCTCTCTCCTTCTCTCAGAGGTCAAAACCTCCCGACGGGTTTCGTCCTGCTGCCGTCAGTAAAGTAGTTTATTACTGGATCCTCAGCAGATTCTAGTCAGTCTAATGTGAAAGGCAGAAAGCGTCCAACAACAACGCCATTCTTGCTTCTTGTCATTTGTAGTCGAGTCTAGAGACGTATAGGAACAGTTTTGTTCCTATAGTGTGTATAGAGTAACGAATTGGCCAACTGGCTGCGTCTCTTCTAGAGATTCGAGGTCTCGCCTATTTTTACCGTGAGCCGCGCGGTTCACAGCAACAACAGACAGTGAAAGTGACCGTTTGACTGTATATTGACGTCATATCAGCAACATGACTACAGTTTAAATGTCTAGACATCTGTAGAATAAGTCACAGATATGAAAAGAAAGTTAAGATTTATTTTTAAATCAACAGTTCCTGCTTTCATTTCAAAATAAAAGCCCTCAAGCGTTTTTTTTCTGTGGACAGAATTCCTTCATTTGTTAACACGAGGCTTTTATTCTGAAATATGTGCAGGACAGTGTTGTAGAACGTGCAGTGACTTGGAGAGCTCCATGAATAAATAACATACGGTGTTTTAATGGTGGATTATTACTTTTATTTTTATTTCTTTTATTTTATTCTGTTATTTCTTTACAACAGACCGTTGATATGTCCGCAGTTCTGATGTCGGACTCTGTCGGACTGTTTTTGGGCTAAAATGATTGATTTCTTTAGTAAGTAGCCGTGTAATTATAATAATGTACAGCTCGCGGGTCATTGTTGTGAAATAAAACCCTTCAGGGCGACGCTTATTTCACAACAATGACCGGCTCGCTGTGCATTATCCCTTACTTGTGACGTGTTTTCCATAGTTGTTTCTGTACGTGTTTTAAAGGCTAAAATGCGTCCTCAATTATTCAGACTGCGTGCTCCGCCCGTTCGCACGAAAAGGTGTATAAATGCCACAATAATGCACATGGCGTTAGCGTGTAATAAGAACGCCTTTCTTGATTTCCACGTGTCATTTTTACGCCATGTATCCTGTACTGACTGTGATGTAAACACATCCACGTATAAATGCTACGATAAGAGTTGGTGACGTAATTTAAAAAGCGGGAAAGACCTTTTATGGTGGACGGGTCCAACAAACACAGGACTTTTAACCAGGAGACAGTTGTTTTGTTCTGTAAGTTACGTTAGTGACGTTTGTAACCTGTTTTTTAGTGACGTGTTTTCTGTAGTTGTGTTACGTTGTTTCCGTACGTGCTTTATGTAGTTTATTGACCGGACTTTTAATTAGGAGACCGGCGTTGACCGTTGTTTTGTTTTGTAAGTAGCATGTTCTTTATTGACGTTTGTGACGTGTTTTCTGTAGTTGTGTTACGTTGTTTCCGTACATATTTTACTTAGTTTACAAACTTATTTTAAGCCCAAGCATGACGTTTTCTCTTAACTTAACTAAGTGGTTTTCTGGCCTGAACCTAATTGCGGACGTTTGTGTGGCGTACAAAGTTTAACCAGGAAAACATCGGACTTTTAACCAGGACACTAGTGATGACCGGTGTTTTGTTTTGTGAGTTGCGTCAGTGACGTCGCTTGTTTTTTATCGATGTTTGTGGCGTGTTTTCCGTAGTTGTTTCCGTACATATTTTACTTAGTTTACATACTTAAGTTAAGCCCAACCATGAAGTTTTCCCTTAACTTAACAAAGTGGTTTTCTTGCCTTAAATCCCATTTGCCGACGTTTATGTGGCGTACAAAGTTTAACCAGGAAAACATCGGACTTTTAACTAGGAGACCGGTGTTTCATTTTGTAAATCCCGTTAATGACGTTTGTGACGTGTTTTCCGTAGTTGTTTCTTTACATATTTTACTTAGTTTACGTACTTATTTTAAGCCCAACCATGACGTTTTCCCTTATGCTAACTAAGTGGTTTTCTTGCCTAAACATAACTGCATTTGTGTGGCGTACAAACGACACGTGAAAACGGGACACGTGGAATGTCTTTGTGTAATGCTGTTTTATTTATACGTCCTCCCGTGAGAGAGAGAGAGCGGGTTTGAACAGCACGCTGCCGTTTTTAACTTCTAACTTCAGTAACACGGTTAAACGTTCAGTCTGGAATCAGAGCAGCAATCCCAGAATTCCTCTCTCCTGATGGAAAGGAGGTCTGATAGACGATAGTGTGTGCGTGCGTGTGTGTGTGTGTGTGTGTGTGTGTGTGTGTGTGTGTGTGTGTGTGTGTGCCGTCCTGTAATGTAAGCCTTCATTCCTGCTGCTCGCTGCATTTGAGGTTTCTTGCTGAAGTCTGGTTCTGATTGAGGCTACATGATGTCACGCTCGCTGGGAATCTGAACCAACTACCATAATAGGCCTGTGTGTGTGTGTGTGTGTGTGTGTGTGTGTGTGTGTGTGTGTGAGAACAATAACTCTCACACACACACAGAAAGAGGAAAAGAGTGAACTTATAAACTTATAAAGTTTTTAAGAATAATTCCTCATAAACGCGGCTGACGTCGCTCCACCTGGTTCAACTCTGTTCATTCAGCTTTTTATTCTCTAATCAAAATTCTTCTTCTTTTTTCTGCCTCTTTTCAAGAGGGGAAATAAGTGGAATCATTTCATCGGTTTCAGAGAGATCTTATTGTTTTAGTTTACTGAGAGAAAGAAAGAAAGAAAGAAAAGAGTGGTGGAGTGAACACGAGACGGGATCCTGCTGTTGACCTGCAGCCAAGTGGGACAGGAAACCAACCGAGGGGGGGAGGAGGAGAGGAGAGACGAAGAAAGATGGGGGGAGGAACAGATGACAGCGAGAAAGACAGAGGGGTAAAGAGGTAGAGAAACGAGATGAGGAGGAGGAGGAGGTGGAGATCAACTGAAAGAGAGACTGGGGAACAAGGAAAGGGGGAAAAGAAGGACAGAGAAGAATGTGGAGGGAAGAGGAGGAGGTGAAGAAAGGAGGAGGAGGAGGAGGAGGAGGTGAGGTTTGGGTCGCGGAGTTGATTTGGGGAACAAGAAGGGGAAGAAGCACAAAGAGGAAATAAAGAGAAAGATTATTCTAGACCTCATACTGCACTAGTACTACCTCATACTGCACTAGTACTACCTCATACTGCACTAGTACTACCTCATACTGTACTAGTACAACCTCATACTGTACTAGTACTACCTCATACTGTACTAGTACTACCTCATACTGCACTAGTACTACCTCATACTGTACTAGTACTACCTCATACTGTACTAGTACAACCTCATACTGCACTAGTACTACCTCATACTGTACTAGTACTACCTCATACTGTACTAGTACTACCTCATACTGCACTAGTACTACCTCATACTGTACTAGTACTACCTCATACTGTACTAGTACAACCTCATACTGTACTAGTACTACCT
>NC_133801.1:1973333-1980396 GCF_043250625.1 Sebastes fasciatus
AGAATAAATAAATGTTGAAATAAATATAAAAATAAATAAATGCATAAAATAAAGAATAAATAAATGTTGAAATAAATGCATAAATACAAGAATAAATAAATGTGTAAATAAATGCATGAATACAAGAATAAATTAATGCTGAAATAAATACATAAATAAAAGAATAATTAAATGTTGAAATAAATATGGAAATATATAAATGCATATATACAAGAATAAATAAATTCTGAAATAAATAAATGCATTATTAAGTGCATAAATACAAGAATAGATAAATGCCTAAATGAATACAAAATAAATATATACATAAATACTAGAATAAATAAATGCTGAAATAAATGCAAAAATAAATGAATACATAAATATAAGAATAAATAAATGTGTGTAAATGCATAAATACAAGAATAATTAAATGTTGAAATAAAAACGGAAATATATAAATGCATTATTAAGTGCATAAATACAAGAATTGATAAATGTTGAAATGAATACAAAAATAAATAAATACATAAATACTATAATAAATAAATGCTGAACTATATACAGAAATAAAAAAGTGCTGAAATAAATGTATAAATAAAATAATAAATAAATAAATTGTTGATAATTAACAGGACATAAATAAATAAATATCTTAAATGTTTTCAACATTTTCGTTCACCTTTATTTCTGTATTTCTGTGTCTGTATGTTAACGATGTAGCAGGTCCTAACCTCAGACTATTTATGTATTTATTTATTGATACCTATAAGTCCTGTTTTTGTTCATATAGCTCAGGAGGAGCTCAAAGTACTTTTAAATTGTACGTACAGTATTTGAGTAAATGTCCATTCCACCTCTAGAAAGTGCAGACGATGAACAGAAGCTGAATGTTTGGACCTGAGACCAGTCTGAGGTGTTTGTGACGGACGCCAGTGATGCGTTTCATCACGGCGGCGTGAACAGGAAGTGCTTGTTTTGACACGGAGCGTTAGCTAACGTTTCATTTAACTGTGAAAAACTTGCTCCACTGTTGAAACAAGAAAACCGTCGTGGCTTTGAGTTTCTGGAAAATATCTGGTGGGTAACACATTAGAGAGAGAGACGGAGAGATAAGCTGGAAACATTCACAGAGCAAGGCACTACCGCTGCCAGGGCTGCGGGTTTGACTCCCAGCGGGACGATCCCGCCGTTAAAAAGTGCTCCGTTGGTGTTTTGTGGGGGATGAAAGCGAGCAGCAGCTGTTGAGCTCATATGACCGAACCAGATCCGTCAGCTTCTACAGGAATGCTGAGAGAGAGTCTGAATCTTTGTCACGCTAGTTTCAGCGAGCAGCCGTCCCTCCTCGTATGTTCACACGCAGCCTGGCTCTCTGCTGCACTGCATTGTGGGGGATTTTACAGACGGACGTCTGATTCAGTGAGTGAGGTTTTGGTGATGTGCAGCGGTGTTTGAATCACACCGTGGCTTTCAGGAGGAGCATGAATGTGCATGAATATCAACACATTTCAGTTCTTACAGAGAGAGAGAGAGAATATGTAGCCTTCATGGGACAACAGAGAAACTGAAAGCGTTGTTTTTGAACCGCTCTCTGCCGAGGAACAATAAACATGTCAACACACAGCGGGCAGGCGGCGGTTAGTGTTCCTGTCAGGCCTCCTATTTCATCAGTTGGTCTTTAGTGGTGTCAAGATTTGAGGGTACAAAGGCCAAAGACCAGGACAGCAAGGCCATCGAATGAAACCAGGATGAAGTCCACGGGAATAATGAACTTAACTTAAAGGTTAAGGATGATTTTAATACTTAGTATAACTATCAGTGAAATCAATACATTTCACAAAATCATTTATTGGTATTTAGGATTCTGAAGCGTTTCGCAGCAGAGCCGCAGCAGAAACGCTGCCAGTGTGGACGCCACACGTGTGAGAGACGCAGCGGTTCATCGAGGCTGCCGCCATTTGCTGCTCATGCGTCCAGTGTGTCCCGCCCGTTAGCCGTGTGACGGCAGCAACAGAAGGTTTGCTGAGGTCCCCCCCCCGCCCCCCGGTGCTGGGGTTTGGTCTGGCTGAATTTGAGCTAACTGCTAACGGAAGCCGTCTCCCGGAGCCGCTGCACGCTATACTCCCGGCGAAGCAGCCTCCCGGTGGCGGGGAGGACAAGGCGAGGGTGGGAGTTCTTTTCTGCCACTTTGGATTTAATCCAATAAACTAAATATCTAATATTATTACTGACGAGCCGTCGGGGCAGCTCTACTCCTCGGATGTATTAAGAGAACTGGATCCAGCGTTGGAGGCGGGGCTCCCGTTCATTCCTATGAAAGCTGCTCAGTGGAGCATGAAGGCTCCGCTCGGTCACGTCGTCACGCTGTCGTCACGCTGTCGTCACGCTGTCGTCGTCACGCTGTCGTCGTCACGCTGTCGTCGTCACGCTGTCGTGGTCACGCTGTCGTGGTCACGCTGTCGTCGTCACGCTGTCGTCACGGCTTGCTAACTCCTCCCAGCCCTCGCTCCAGCCTCTTTCACATGAACGGAGGAAGGTAAATAACTCTGGATTCAGCTGTTAGTTTGTTTTACAACTTTTAGAACCTAATGATTTAAATAAGGACTATCAGAGTGTTCGTACCGGGAAGTTGATTCACCTCAGAAAAAATGATCCTCCGAGTTACAGACGTCTCTTTCCCAATGTTAGTCTATGGGGAAAAAGTCTTTTTGGGCCCAATGGCATCACGTGACGGATATGGAAGTTGTAGTACCGCCGTTTGGCCACTACGAAAGTTGGGGGATTGGTTGGTCCTCTCATGTTGGACTGAGGACAGACTGGACGCTACAGTGACTCACTATCGCCTCTAGAGGCAGGAAGTGGTATCACAAGACAGGACGGGCCGGGGGGATAGCTGGTTAGCATGCTAATGTCACTAGATATCACTGCTACACAACACAGAGACGTCAACACAACACAACACAACACAACACAACACAACACAACACAACACAACACAACACAACACAACACAACACAGAGACGTCAACACAACACAACACAACACAACACAACACAACACAACACAACACAACACATACTGTAGGTCGTTTTCTTTTGGTTGTTTTAAACTAAAACCGTACACGTTGCACGTTTAAGATGTTCGAGGAAAAAGACAAAGAAAGTGTGTGTGTGCATAGGGAGGACGGGGGACGGGGGGGGGGGACGGGGGGCGGGGGGGGGCTTTGAGAGCCTGGGAAGGAAGCTGTTAAAATATGTCACACACACACACACACACACACACACACACACATACAACCCTCCACCCTGCTGAGAGTCCTGTTTTCACACTTCACTTTCTTTGTGTTTGTTCCAGCACACACACACACACACACACACACACACACACACACACACACACGCACACACATACACATTCAAACACTAACAGTCAAACACAGTTTTCATTCCATCCAGGCTTCCTGCCCCGAGTTCTCATGGGAAATATCGTACGAGAGCGAGCGAGTGAGACACACAGAGAGAGAGAGAGAGAGAGAGAGAGAGAGAGAGAGAGAGAGAGGAAGGAGCTCTCTCTCTCTCTCTCTCTGTCTGCTATTAATTAGATTTTAGTTAATGAAGTTAATTAGTTCTTAACGAGTCAATTACAGCTCAGAAATACCCTCCAACCTCATTCACCTCCTCTCTCTCTCTCTCTCTCTCTCCGTCTCTCCGTCTCTCTCTCTCTCTCTCTCCGTCTCTCCGTCTCTCTCTCTCTCCGTCTCTCTCTCTCTCTCTCTCCGTCTCTCCGTCTCTCTCAGGGTCGTCCAGAGTTTCTGACCTGGTTTCTCTCTCTCTCTCTTTCTTTGTCCGAGAACGGAGAGAAAATAAGAAAACCCCCTTCCTGAGTCACACACACACACACGCACACACACACACACACACACACACACACACACACACACGCACACACACACACACACACACAAACACACACACACACGGTACCAGATGGGCAGACATAACAGCCCAGAGAGGCTACATCATCCAGCATAGCTCCACCATGACACCATCCAGTGTGTGTGTGTGTGTGTGTGTGTGTGTGTGTGTGTGTGTGTGTGTTACAGTAGGGATCAGATGAACAGCTGGTTGTCAGTGAATACTGATAAATCTATTGATTAGTTTAGATTCATCTTTACCGTCACTGAGACAACTAGATGCAGATTAATATCTGGCCAGACGTGCCATATCTCCATCTTGGTTTTTGGCCGTCGCCAAACAATTAAACAACTAAAATTATTATTAAAACAGCAGAATTTCTTTTCTTTTTTTTTAATCCAAATGTCAGTAAAATATCCTTAAAACACAAATAAAATATCAGAAAAATATTAATAAATTATCGGGACAAAAATGTATAAAATATGTGTAAAATATTTGTAAAATATATATATTAAAAAAATAATAAAACGTGATAAACACATGCATTAATAATTATAATACAATTACATAATATTTATTATTTTGCACAATGAGTACTTTTCCTTTTGGTACTTTTAGTATATTTCAAACGAGTATTTGTACAATGTGGTATTAGTACTTTTACTGAAGTAAACAACACAAACACACAGAGTGAAGTCAGACAGACTCAAACGACATCATCATCATCATCAGTGCTGTGTTCCCATGATGCACTGGGCCAGCAGCTGAGTCAGACTGATTGATGAGTGATCGGTGACGTCACACGTTAATGTCACGATGACTTTATTTCTGTTCTTTCTTGCCTCTGAACTTTCTCTTGTTTCATTTTCTCTCTGTGTGTTCTCACGTGTCTCCTTCACTGTGATTCAGGATCTGACCTTTGACCCCTCCCTGCTAACCAGGGGTCACAACCACATTTGTAGTGCTATCCTTGTGAGGACCCTCCGTGACGTAATGCATTCCTCAGCCTGTTAAACTAAACCTGATTCTAACCTTAAACCTGAAACCAGGTCTGAACCCTCCAGCAGCTCTTTGAAGTCTCGACGTCGACGTTTCTAACTGGTCATCACTGATATAGAAGTACGAGACCTCACACACACTCGTTCCTCTCGTGGTTACTGTGGATCTGTGTGTGTGTGTGTTCCTCTCATATCTCACGTCTTTGTTTTAAGAGCTGAGTTATGGGCCTGGATGGATCAGGATCCCTCCTGGGAGCCGTGGTGACAGTTGAGAGTAAAAGCAGTCGTTCCTCAGAGAAAGTTATTTATGAAGCAGAAGAAGAAGGACTCCTGGGAGGAGATAGACGTCGGTGTTTGAGCCACAAAGAACACGATGACGTGTTGTAGTCGTCCTGACAGACGGGATTTAAGGTGTTACATGTACTCTAGATAAAATGCAGAAAACTGCACTGTAGGTTTTATGTGATAACTGAACATGTAACACAGCAGGCTGTGAGTAAACACATGTTGGCATTGTACGTTTCTGCAAACCACGGATACGTTGAAACCAAAAGTCAACGTATTTACGTGTTGCGCGTAATGTAAAGAGTCAGCTAAGGGTGGTTGTTATTTATTTATGCTAGTTACGTTGTTACGGTTGTTTCGTTACGTTGTTTCGTTACGTTGTTTCGTTACGTTGTTTCGTTACGTTGTTACATTGTTACGTTGTTACATTGTTACGTTGTTACGTTGTTATGTTACGGTTGTTACGTTACGTTGTTACGTTACGTTGTTACGTTACGTTGTTACGTTACGTTGTTACGTTGTTACGTTGTTACGTTACGTTGTTACGTTGTTACGTTGTTACGTTGTTACGTTGTTACGTTGTTACGTTGTTACGTTGTTACGTTGGATTGGACTCTTTCCCACTTTGCATTTCAACTGCTGCACAATAATTTCCCTCTGGATAAATAAAGTTTTTTCTTATCTCATTAGATTTTTGGCATTTGGAAAGACTGATATTCTGCTGTGAGACACTTGATAGATATGGACCATAATGCATTTTGATTGATGTTTATTGCTCCATAAATAGAAGTCAAACGTTGTATCGTGGGCTGCTTCCCTGTGTGTCAGACGTGTGGTCTGTAGAGGAAGCTGCTGTTGGAGTCAGATCATCAGTCTGAAGGTTAAAACGTGTTGAGATGACGGAGCCGTTGGTTTGAGTCGCCTGCAGCTCGTTCATATGATAGTTAACACAATTACAACGCTGAGATCCGTAAATCAAACACAAGTCTGAGGGATTTGTTAAACTTTTGCACTCAGGTATGTTTTCATAGCTCGATACCAACCGTGAATTATACCAAACAGCCGACAGTAAAGACTGTGATGAGGTGATTTAGTGGCTCTGCTGGGTGGTCTGCTGTTCACTGGTTTAATCTGTACAGCAGCTGTAATTAGTGTTGATTAGAACCTGTCTCTGAGAGTCCCGTCACTGTCTGCTTACTTCTGGTTCTCCTGTTTAATTGTGAAACTCTGAAATCTGCTGGATGGCTTTACAGTAGAAAAGAGGAAGAGGGCGCTGTTTGCAACGCGTTTTCACTCCAAACTCCTCAAACACCGGCGCTTGGTCAGCGGCGCTACGCTAACTATGACGCTCTACGTTTCCCTCTAGCGTCAGCTCTGGACGTGTCGGGGACGGCGTGTCAGTTTCCACTTGTTACATCCATAGTGGATTTTCAAAATAAAACTTCTGTGTGCCATCTTGTTTTTTTTCCCGTCACTATCTTGGTTTTTGGCTGTTGTTGTCCTCCTCTTTCCTCCTCATCCTCATCCTCCTCCTCTTCCTCTTCCTCTTCCTCTTCCTCTTCCTCTTCCTCTTCCTCTTCCTCTTCCTCTTCCTCTTCCTCTTCCTCTTCCTCCTCCTCATCCTCATCCTTGTCCTTCTCTTCCTCTCTGTCCTCCTCCTCCTCCCCCTTTCTCTCCTCCTCTTCCTCCTCTTCCTCCTCCTCATCCTCCTCCTCGTCCTCTTCCTCTTCCTCTTCCTCTTCCTCTTCCTCTTCCTCTTCCTCTTCCTCTTCCTCTTCCTCTTCCTCTCCTTCTTCCTCCACCTCATCCTCGTCCTTCTCTTCCTCCTCCTCTTCTCTCTCCTACTCCTCCTCCTCCTCTTCTCTCCTCCTCCTCTCCCTCCTCTC
>NC_133801.1:1980596-2003915 GCF_043250625.1 Sebastes fasciatus
CTGTGTGTTACCGTTGGTGTGATGTCATGTTAAATATATTCAGCAGTATTGAACCCAGTTAATCTTCAGTGTTTCCTCAGACATTATATTGTTCAGTGAGCTGCAGTCTTCAGAAGTTTGGCTCGTGTTTCTGCCTAGCAACAAAAAACAAAACCTCTCAGAGATAGTTCCAGAAGTTATAGATGTTGTCTTCTAACTGTTCAGAGACGTCTGTGTTGTCTTCTAACTGTTCAGAGACGTCTGTGTGTTGTCTTTGTACTGCTGCACCGTAGACATCTTTAAATGTCCTCAACACAGTCCTGAGCAGGGAAACATTCAGTGATTAGAGATGAAGAAATGTGAAATAGCTGCCAAGTCAAACCTTTAAAGGAGACGTATGTTTCACTCCTCATGCTTTATTCTCCCAAGTAAAATAAACTAAATGTTCATGATGCAGATACGTGAAGTTGAGCTCCAACTGTTATGGAGTATTTTCATTGTAGAGTAATAATTGGCGGCTGGACTGTGACACTAAAATGAACAAATACTTGTGTTCTTGTACAAAAAGCAACCTATTGTTTATTAATATTGTTACAGGGAACAGATTCATTTACGTTAACAATTTCTCCAGCATTGACATTTATGTTTAATCTCCTCCACTTTGCAGTTTTTTAATCACATTAAAGCTACTTTCAATAAAAAAAAATGCACAGGTTTTTCACAATAAAGGCTTCCCAGCGTCTCAAACAGCATAATCCCCGTCTTCACTGGTAGACTTTTTGATTTTAAACCTCTGCAGGTTGACTTCCATTGATGACAGTTTAAAAGTCAAAGTAGAACATATTTGAATAACTACTGAATAAAAAGTATTATTATTATGATTCATCTGTAACGTGACTCTGAGACTCATAAAATGAACTCTCCTCCATTCATTATCGCTGTAAAATGTTTGTTGTCATGACGTCGGCCTCCTGTGGATTGTGAAATATGATTGGATGTGCGTTGTGGAGGCCATATGAGATCAATTTGGCTGCAAATCCTGCCAGAAAACGTCTCACACTGTTCACGGAAAATACCGTCCTCGCTCTGTGCAATGTCTCTAAATCCTGGAGATCACTCAGCGTACCTACGAGAGATTACAACATCCTGTAAATCACAGAAGATATAAACAGACTAAAAGACTGGAAGACTGAGCTGAGCTCATGTTACTGCTTCTACCTTCTACCTTACCTTTACCTTCTACCTTCTACCTTACCTTCTACCTTCTACCTTCTACCTTCTACCTTCTACCTTCTACCTTCTACCTTACCTTCTACCTTCTACCTTTACCTTTTACCTTCTACCTTCTACCTTACCTTCTACCTTCTACCTTACCTTCTACCTTCTACCTTTACCTTCTACCTTCTACCTTCTACCTTTACCTTCTACCTTCTACCTTACCTTCTACCTTCTACCTTCTACCTTTACCTTCTACCTTCTACCTTACCTTCTACCTTCTACCTTCTACCTTTACCTTCTACCTTCTACCTTACCTTCTACCTTCTACCATTACCTTCTACCTTCTACCTTCTACCTTACCTTCTACCTTCTAGCTTCTACCTTCTACCTTCTACCTTCTACCTTTACCTTCTACCTTCTACCTTACCTTCTACCTTCTACCCTACCTTCTACCTTTACCTTCTACCTTCTACCTTCTACCTTACCTTCTACCTTCTACCTTACCTTCTACCTTCTACCCTACCTTCTACCTTCTACCTTCTACCTTCTACCTTTACCTTCTACCTTCTACCTTACCTTCTACCTTCTACCCTACCTTCTACCTTTACCTTCTACCTTCTACCTTCTACCTTACCTTCTACCTTCTACCTTACCTTCTACCTTCTACCTTCTACCTTCTACCTTTACCTTCTACCTTCTACCTTCTACCTTCTACCTTCTACCTTCTACCTTTACCTTCTACCTTCTACCTTCTACCTTCTACCTTCTACCTTTACCTTCTACCTTCTACCTTCTACCTTCTACCTTCTACCTTCTACCCTACCTTCTACCTTCTACCTTCTACCTTACCTTCTACCTTCTACCTTCTACCTTACCTTCTACCTTCTACCTTCTACCTTCTACCTTTACCTTCTACCTTCTACCTTACCTTCTACCTTCTACCTTTACCTTTTACCTTCTACCTTCTACCTTCTACCTTTACCTTCTACCTTTACCTTCTACCTTCGACCTTCTACCTTTACCTTCTACCTTCTACCTTCTACCTTCTACCTTTACCTTCTACCTTCTACCTTACCTTCTACCTTCTACCTTTACCTTTTACCTTCTACATTCTACCTTACCTTCTACCTTCTACCTTTACCTTCTACCTTCTACCTTCTACCTTACCTTCTACCTTCTACCTTCTACCTTTACCTTCTACCTTCTACCTTCTACCTTACCTTCTACCTTCTACCTTTACCTTCTACCTTCGACCTTCTACCTTCTACCTTCTACCTTTTACCTTCTACCTTTTACCTTAACCTTTTACCTTCTACCTTCTACCTTACCTTCTACCTTCTACCTTCTACCTTCTACCTTTACCTTCTACCTTCTACCTTCTACCTTAACCTTTTACCTTCTACCTTCTACCTTCTACCTTTAACCTTTACCTTCTACCTTCTACTTTCTACTTTTACCTTCTACCTTTACCTTCTACTTTCTACTTTCTACCTTCCACCTTACCTTCTACCTTCTACCTTCTACCTCTCCGACCTCGTTTCAGAGAAAATCACTCAACATGAAACACGAGAGAAACAAGACAACGACTCTGAGCCAAACGGTTTATAAATATTAATATTCTGCTGAGTTTCTCCTGGAAGGAAACCCGATGATGAGCTGCTGCTCAATCACTCACTTTAATTTCCTTTTTATTCGCTGCTCATCGAAGACGTCGAACTCACTGAGCTCATAAACCACCATGAAGACCTCCTAACGGGTCATCAAACAGACCAAATCCAGGACTGGATTCATGTGAATTTACTCCGTTTGAGAAGTGATGAAGAAATACTGAACGACTGCTGAGATAAATACAACTTCCAACTGTCTAGCCTGGTTCCTTCTGACCCACATTGGACCACTTTGGCCTATAAGAAAGTCAAAAAAGAATTTGTTGTTTTCTGCTACAGGACAAACAGATTTGTTTCTGCTTATAGGCTACACATTGGGCCAGTTTGGTTTCAACAGGAGGGCCAAACAGGGCTAGATTGGTTTCCAAGTCAGGGCTAAACGGTATAAGACCAAACAGGGCTAGTTTGGTTTCTACTTAGGCTCCAGATTGGGCCAGTTTGGTTTCAACAGGAGGGCCAAACAAGGCTACTGCTACATGGCCAAATAGGGCTAGATTGGTTTCTAAGTCAAGGCTAAATGTTACAAGACCAAACAGGGCTAGATTGGTTTCTACTTAGGCTCCAAATTGGACCAGTTTGGCTTCAATATGAGGGCCAAACAATGCTACTTTGGCTCCTACTGCAGGGACAAACGGCTAGATTGGTTTCTAAGTCAGGGCTAAATGGTACAAGACCAAAGACCAGTTACTTCGGTTTTAACTTCAGGGCCAAACAGGGCTACTTTGGCTCCTACTGTAGCGACAGATAGGGCAAGATTGGCTTCAACTTCAGGGCCAAACTGAATTAGTTTGGTGTTTAATTTGGTGCCAAAGCTGAGTAGTTTGGATTTTACCTCAGAACCAAAAAGGGATACAATGCCAAACAGGGCTAGATTGGTTTCCAAGTCAGGGCTTAACAGTACAAGACCAAACAGGGCTACTTTGGTTTCAACTTTAGGTCCAAACAGGGTTAGTTTGGTTTCTAATTTGGTGCCAAAAATGGGTAGTTTGGATTTTACCTCACAACCAAACAGGGCCAGTTTGGTTTCAACAAGAGTTGAAGAGGTTCTTGGTTTGTTTTTGACACTAAAAGACTAAAAGTTTTATGAGGAAACTGATGAAAACACACAGGGGACGATTACACATGTCTGCATATCTATTTATGTGAGTGTGTGTAATGTATGAATATGTGTGTAGTTTGTATGAATGTGTGTGTAGTTTGTATGAGTGAGTGTGGTTTGTATGAATGACATCTTGGCTGAAACTGATAGATGGATAAAAGAGAATTAAGATGGAGAGATACAGATTGATTTGTGGATATTGGTTGTATCTGGGCAGCAGCAGTATTTAAGACTTGGCAGGATGGAGGGGTGACGATGAGGATGGATTGTGGGAACGGAGGAAGAGTTTTCAGGATGAACGTCTGCCAGCTGTTTCAGTCTGCAGCTTCTGGAGTCGGCTGAGTGTCACACTGACCCTTCAGACACAGAGACTGAACTGTACAGTAACTACAACAGGAGTGTTAAATGTTTCCCATCGCTCCCAGCAACGCAGACTGGCTGTGAACCAGTTTCACTGAGACTCTCTGGGAGAATTCTGACCTGTGTGGGCTGGTTTCTATCTGTGGTTGAAAATGAGCTCCAAACAGCGATCCTGCAGGTCCTGCAAGACCCAACATGAGAAGATGCAGGCGCAGGATCCATTTACTGTAATTACTGATGCACCAATCCAACTGTTTCTCCCTCGATACCAAAACTCTGAGTATCTGCTGATACAGTATCTGAAAGCAGCGCTTTTACTGTATTTAGATCAGATTAATGTGAGGTAACATGAGGCTAGAGATTGATGTGGCACTAAAAACTGAAGGGAACTGAAAGAATAACTCAAACTCTACACGGATACATCAGACCGGCACATACAGGTACTTCGCAAAAAGTCAAGGCCACGCATAAAAAAATTAAATATTTTTTGGGACATTTTTTGGATATTTTTTCACCTTTTTCTCGAAAAAGTTTTCAATAATCTTTTCACATATTTAACTAATATTTTTTGTCTGTTCTTCTAATATGTTTTTGGATGTTTTCCAGATTTTTTTGGTGATATATTTTTCTCACATTTTTCGAATTTTTGCACAATTTTCTTTCACATATTTTACTAATATGTTTTGGATAATTGTCTAATATTTTTTGGCTGTTCTTCTAATATGTTTTTGGATGCTTTCCAGATTTTTTGGTGGTATATTTTCTAAATGTTTTGGGATATTTATTGGAAATTTTGCGCAATTTCTTTTTCACATATTTAATAATATTGTTTGGATAATTATATAATATTTTTTGGCTGTTCTTCTAATATATTTTTGGATGTTTCAACTTCTTCTGTTTACTCTGTTACTGTCTATGAAGGACACGGGATTGTTTTCCCCCAAAAGGGGGCGTGGCCATTAGAGCCTCCTCTGGATGAATTGCTGGTCTGATGAATGATGCTCAAACAAGCAGGCTGCGGTGGCGATAAAGTCTACGTCAACGATACGTCAGAAAGTAGAAGAACATTCTGCGTAGTGAGATCATTTGACACTAATTCTTCACTTTTAAGCGAAGCAACAAATGGGCATGCACGAGTTGATGACGTCAGTCAGAGTTTTGAGAAATCTGCACCTATTAAGACGTAGAAAAATCTCTGTGTCAGTGACCTAGAGCTCTGTTTGTGTGTGCACGTGTTCATCTATCACATGTAACGTCCAGGTGTGTTCATACCTCTGGCCGTGTAGTTTTTCACCATTAAAACGTCAGAGACGACTGACTGTAACTCGTCTGTCTGTGTGTCCTCAGTGACCTCCTGGAGGATCTAGAGAGGAGTTCTCACGCTGCCGACATCGCCGAGTGCTTCGTCGAAAGGGTGAGTACACTAAAGCTGCGTGCGTGCGTGCGTGCGTTCGTTCGAGCGTGCGTGCGTGCAGCTGTTAGTTGACAGGAAACAGGACACACTGAACCCAAACACCCAGTAAACCACCAGTAGAACTGGACCCTCCATTCACAGCAGCACACAAACCAACCAAACCAACACCCAATGAATACATGTTGTGTGTATACACATTATCTACCTTCAATGCACGAGGCTTTTCATGGTAGCCCATCTACCGTGCACACCGCTGTTATTTTGCCAGAAGAATTAAATATTCAGATAAAGGCTGTGATATGTGTAAATAATGAAAATAATTATTATAGCAAGATTTGTTATCTATACCAATATTATAAATTCTGTAAAATACCACATTAAGACACCAAGACCTTCTGATGTCTTAATGACCTTCTGCAAGAAATGGCATTTTTCTGAGCACTTCTATTGTGTAAACTGCTCAGAAACCCCCTTATTGTCAATCTATAGCTAGGAAAGCCATCCACCCTCTGAATGCTCTAGGTCTCTAGTCTGATCCATCCATCCTCTGAATGCTCTAGGTCTCTAGTTTGATCCATCCATCCTCTGAATGCTCTAGGTCTCTAGTCTGATCCATCCATCCTCTGAATGCTCTAGGTCTCTAGTCGGATCCATCCATCCTCTGAATGCTCTAGGTCTCTAGTCTGATCCATCCATCCTCTGAATGCTCTAGGTCTCTAGTCGGATCCATCCATCCTCTGAATGCTCTAGGTCTCTAGTCTGATCCATCCATCCTCTGAATGCTCTAGGTCTCTAGTTTGATCCATCCATCCTCTGAATGCTCTAGGGCTCTAGTTTGTGGCTGTAAAGTTTCATGAGGCTGTGATTATCCTAGAGGTCACCAGAGGTCATTTTATACAGTGAGGTCAAGTTTGAATAAAGGACTGTTTACTGATCAGGAGGACTCTCCATTTAATATGTATCACTCTCTGTTGACGGGAGGTTCTGAATTAAAGCTGCCATGACGTATTGTGAAGGGACGGAGGACGTCCAAAACGTCCGTAGCTCTGCGGCCTCAGGTCATATTAAGGCGTCCCTGACTATGAGGCGTCGTGTATAAATGGAAACTTTGTGATTCATATCAACATTAACTGGAACTCTGACACATGTGAGAAGCCTGATGATGGGAAGTGATGAAGCGTATCGGATGGATGAGAACGGAGGACCCAGACGTGGGAAAAGATGCAGAGTTTAACTCACATCAACGTTGTGGTATTTAGATAGTTAACAGGAAGTAGAAAGAAGGGAGAGGAATGTGACTCACAGCTGATTTTGGGTTCATTCATGCACACAAATGTTTATACACACAAAAGTATGTTGAACGATAGTACGCCTGTTGAGTATGTGGTACATAGTGTGTGATCCGCATTAAAATAACATACAAAATAGAAATACATAGTTACAGATCAAACTTAGAGACGTGACACCTGAAATACCAAACAAAACAAACATACAAACACCACCACAGCAAATTAATTACAGTCTTAGATACAAATTTAAGTTACTTTTTTAACACTAACAATGCAGCAGAGACTTCAAGAACTTCATCTATAAATAAAAGATGTAAGTAACACAGTAGTTGTAGGACGAGGCAGTACTCAAACACCCTCTAGTGTTCTGGTCATGCACGTGTTTAGGAGGAGAATAAGAAGCTTTTATGACCAATAATAATCAATAATCATGAAGGAGTTGTAGTTTATGACGTGTTGGATTCAGTCTGAATGTTATTATTAACGTCCAAACACTTCACCGCTGTAGAAGAACCTCCACACGTCAGATAACATCAGAAACATTCATCCTCATGAGTCTGATCAGAAGAATATCACGTATATATTTGACTCTTTATTTAGTGATGGAGTGATGAAGAAAAGATGGTGTGTCTGTTTGTCCTCTCTAACGTTTGTCCTCTCCTCCTCTTTCAGAGTGAAGCCTTTGACATCTACACTCTCTACTGCATGAACTACCCAAAGTAAGTACTCACTTATATTCTATCAGTCTGAACGGGTTGTGTGTTAAATCAACGTTTGGTCAGCGCCCCTCGGCGTCGGAGGCCGATACACGGAGGCCGATACACGGAGGCGCCCTTTAGAGACCGGGGAACCGGGCTTCAGTGTGAACCCACCCGCGGCGTTACTCGCCGGTCGGAGGCGTGACGTAGTGTTAATATTAATGATAGCGTGAGTCTGTTCATCATTTCAATCAGAACATGTGTTGTGAATGAATGAGGTCAGAATATATAAAGTTAAACTATGATTTCAATGTGGAAGAAATTATGATGAAAGTTTATGATGGATCAGACAAAACTTACAAGAACACAAGAGATCAGGTTTTACATCTCCTTGTAGACGTTTTGCGTCTCTTTGTGTTTGTATTCTGTCTCCTTTTGGTCTTTTTGTATATCTTTGTAGAGGTTTTACGTCTCCTTGTAGAAGTTTTACGTCTCCTTGTAGAGGTTTTACGTCTCCTTGTAGAGGTTTTACGTCTCCTTGTAGAGGTTTTACGTCTCCTTGTAGAAGTTTTACGTCTCCTTGTAGAGGTTTTACGTCTCCTTGTAGAGGTTTTACGTCTCCTTGTAGAGGTTTTACGTCTCTTTGTAGAGGTTTTACGTCTCCTTGTAGAGGTTTTACGTCTCCTTGTAGAGGTTTTACGTCTCCTTGTAGAAGTTTTACGTCTCCTTGTAGAGGTTTTACGTCTCCTTGTAGAGGTTTTACGTCTCCTTGTAGAAGTTTTACGTCTCCTTGTAGAGGTTTTACGTCTCCTTGTAGAGGTTTTACGTCTCCTTGTAGAGGTTTTACGTCTCCTTGTAGAGGTTTTACGTCTCCTTGTAGAGGTTTTACGTCTCCTTGTAGAGGTTTTACGTCTCCTTGTAGAAGTTTTACGTCTCCTTGTAGAGGTTTTACGTCTCCTTGTAGAGGTTTTACGTCTCCTTGTAGAAGTTTTACGTCTCCTTGTAGAGGTTTTACGTCTCCTTGTAGAGGTTTTACGTCTCCTTGTAGAGGTTTTACGTCTCCTTGTAGAGGTTTTACGTCTCTTTGTAGAGGTTTTACGTCTCCTTGTAGAAGTTTTACGTCTCCTTGTAGAGGTTTTACGTCTCCTTGTAGAGGTTTTACGTCTCTTTGTAGAGGTTTTACGTCTCTTTGTAGAGGTTTTACGTCTCCTTGTAGAGGTTTTACGTCTCTTTGTAGAGGTTTTGCGTTTTCTTGTAGAGGTTTTACGTCTCTTTGTAGAGGTTTTACGTCTCTTTGTAGAGGTTTTGCGTTTTCTTGTAGAGGTTTTACGTCTCTTTGTAGAGGTTTTGCGTTTTCTTGTGTTTGTATTCTGTCTCCTTTTGGTCTTTTTGTATCTCTTTGTAGATGTTTTACGTCACTTTGTAGAGGTTTTACGTCTCTTTGTGATTGTTTTGTGTCTCTTTGTGGTTGTTTTGTGTCTCTTTGTGGCTGTATTCGGTCTCTTTTTGGTTGTTTTACAACATTTACTTCATAATGAAGTTAAAGCAAAACAAAACTGGTCTACTGCCACTTTAAATTCCTAACAGCATCATATTATATAAACCGATGGCATGTTTACTGTGTAAAATCTTGATCTGAGAACTGTCAGATGGGTGAATACAACAACATATTAAAGCACTAAAACAGAATGGTGTTTGGTGACCAGCTCCTCAGAAGTGAACGCCAACAACCAACACAGTGAAAGGCTTCAATGCTCCTTCAGAGAAAGAGCTGCTGACAGCAGCAGGACCAGACCAGTGTGTCAGCGACCACATAGTCAGAGATCAACAGTTTAGTTTTACCGTCACCAAAACACTCTGACAAGTATTAGTGCTGTGTTCAGCACAGATGTGCTCCAGTTGTTGCTCTTTGTGTGTTCATATCTCTCACAACATCTCCTCTCCATCAATCTGACAGACAGATGTTTGTCCTGACTGGATCACTGCCCAGCTCTCTGTGTGTGTGTGTGTGTGTGTGTGTGTGTGTGTGTGTGTGTGTGTGTGTGCGTGTGTGTGTGTCCACATCTGTCTGCATGTTAATACACTTAAATCACTGCATGTATACACAGTAAACGCCTTCATCCACATCCATCCATACATGCCTTTATTATGTGTGTGAGTTTAAATCCCTCCTTCAGCTCCCTCCTCTCTGTGCCTGTCTCCTCCTTAAAGCTCCATTAAACTCCAATAAAAAAAAGTAGGTCAACTGCTTTCAGACCAGCAAACTGAGAAACTCTGAGAAACTCTCCAGCTTTCAGCTTTCAGCGCTGCATCGCTGCTTCTTCTTCTCCTGTTGGAGGCTTTCAGGCTTCACACTCCCAAACTGCTGCAGCATGTTGGGTACATTTCAGGACAGATGTCATGATGTCTTCGCTGTCACGAGGACCGATAGAGGAAATCTGTCCTGCTGCCTAAAGCTGTAACTCTCTACAACACCTCACCTCTGTCTAACAGAGAACGATCAGCTCTATAGTTTCTGTCTCTGGCACATGTGAACCCCCTGAACCAACACAAACTGTGCCTGTGTAGAAAACCTAGAGAATCCATCGGTACCAACCAGGTCACTCTAGCTAGTTGGGAAGGAGGCGAAATTACGCCCCGAAGTTGCACTAAATGTTGGTGAGGAAAAACTGTCATGTCCATTTCCAAAGGGGTCCCTTGACCTCTGACCTCCAGATCAGTGAATGTAAATGGGTTCTATGGGTACCCACGAGTCTCCCCTTTACAGACATGCCCACTTTATGATAATCACATGCAGTTTGGGGGCAAAAAACATGCAGTACAAACATGTTATTTTTGGCCGATTCTAAAATGGTGTTTTTCTGGTGTGTTCTTCTTACTTACAGTATCGTAATATATTGAATCGTAATCTCTGTATCATGATACGTATCATATCACCAGATTCTTGTCAACACTCAGCCCTAAAATGATTTGTTAACTAAAAATTAATGACTTTTTGTCGGCTAAAACTGGACGAAAACGTTTTGAGTTGTTGTCGACTAAAACTATGAAGGATAAAAATGACTTAAAATGTGACTTGAAACTAATTTGCATTTTGGTTTTAAAACAAGACTAATGTCCGGTTCAGACTTCACGATATCAGCCCGATTATAGCCCGACACGGCCGTCGTAGGGTGTCGACTCGGAACGGGAACTATAAATGAGTGTCGTGTGCGACAATCGATCGTTTTATCTGGTGTAGCTGGTCAAACAGTCAAAAGCACAACTAAACAAGCAGCAATAGCAACAAATGATCTAAACTCTAGACTCAAAGGCCACAAAATACACACAAAAACTTACATTTACTTCACCTCATGGATGTTCTAATCCCGGACGAGCCCCCTTTTGTTACACCCCACCCTTGGGCAGCCCTATTGGGGCGAACAACACTCTAACACTGACCCAAACCAAACACGAAAGACACCTTTTAAAACTCTCAAATCCATAGGATTTATTAACAAGAAAATATGAAGAAGACTAAATATCAAGTCCTAAACTGAGAGGCAGCCGAAGCAGCAGTCCTCACACCAGAAGCCTCTCTCTTCTGCTGCTGGCACAGGAGCTTTTAAACACCTCCTTCCCAACCTCGTTGAGCAAATGCAACACACCTGGGCAGAGCTACTGGAGAGGGAAAAGGGACAACAGCAGAGGAAACACATCCAACCGTAACAGTGTCATAGTACACGACAACCGATGCCTAGCAAGTTTGATTTGTTGTTTTTTTGCTTTCCACGTCGTGTTCCGCGAATTTGACCGGCTGAGCACAGACGCACACAGCTGTGAACAGAATCACATAGGTAGGATATTCAATCTAGGTTGTGTCGGAGTAAAAAACACCACCGCCGTCATGGAGCATCCCGTTGTGCCCCCGCTTTCTCTTCTCCCTGTGAATTATATTCTTATTGTTTTCCCCCGCAGCCTCGTGGGCCGCTTTACATGGTCGGGCCCAGGGGGGGGCCCATAGTGACCATCGGAACCGTCATAAACATCCTGTAGTCTGATCCTGGTGTCAGACTAAATCTAAAATAGCAACCAAAGTGACCTACTGCTGCATCCGGCTGCGGTTTGTTTTGGTTGACGGATACGGAACGGATATGACGTCACGTTACTCAGACTACCACAATAAAAGCGGTAACTTCCTTCTACCTCCACATAGACTCAGATGAAGCAGATATATTGATTCTGGCATTAAAAACATAGATTTCAAAATCGTAAAAAAAGAAAAAAGCCTACAAACTGTGCAAAGATTAATAAAACATCATTCATTATTAGGTCGACAGCCACCTCATCACCAAATGAGAACAGATGTGTGTTACTAGAGACAGATGTGATCACCAGAAGACAGTTTTCCGCTGTGATCCGCCGGGTCCGGTCTGGAGGAGAATCTGCTGGATTTGCAGGTTTCTGAACTCGAGTGTCGCCCCGCTGGGAACTCGAGATGAGACTCTCGGTTTGGTTTAATTCTCCTGCGAGAGAAAAGAGAAAATAACACAAAAAACAACTCCAGGAATGCAGCTTCCTTCGCCATCTGAAATCACTAACAGCAGAATTAAAGTGTTTCTCTCACAAACACACGTTGTTGTATCCAGCGTAACGTATATCAGGAAACGAGCTGCTGTTAAAACGACATTAACAGACGTGGATGTAATCTCAGTAGGTCGGTCCAGAGGGAGGACGGAGACAGATGCTGAGCTGATTTATGCTGCTAAACTCCACTTGGATTCCGTGTTCTGTTTGTAATGCTGTAAATTGATGAGCTGCAGAGCCGGAGGGGGGGGGCGCGTCCTTAAAGCCAAGTTTTAACAGAGCGGGGAAATCTTCCAGTAATGGTCCGACTCATTGGAAGGTGGACGTGTAGCTCAGAGAGCAGGTTACTGGGTTTAGATCAGATCCTTCATGGGGGATGTTTAAGATAGATTCCCTCCGACTGCGTTGCAAACATCTCCATCTTACCAAGTCATTTTTCTGTCTTATGAAAGTCTCTTTGCTCGACAGAATCAGGACAGAACCAGAAAAAAACAACATGGAGGAAAGATTAGAGCCGTTAATGTGACCAAAATATGAAGCTCGGTTTGCACAGATTGTTTCTCCTGATCAGCGAAAGGAAGGAACGGCATTATAATCATCATCATTAAGAATGAACCATAATTCAACTTTTCCATTGTGGAAAAGTTAAAGAGGGACATATCGTGCTCATTTCCAGATTCATACTTGTATTTTGGGTTTCTACTAGAACATGTTTAGATGCTTTAATGTTCGAAAAACACAATATATATCTCATACTGTCTGTCTGAATATACCTGTACTCAGTTTTAGCGACTGTCTCTTTAAGACCAACTCCTGAAAAAGACCAAATGTTTGTGCACAAGCTCTAAAAAAAAGTTTTTCATAACATGTCCCCTTTAAAATAGTTCTCTTTCCTATAATTAAAGCCAAACACTTCCTGTCTCTCTCACTCGCTGTACTGATGGGCAACACATTCTCACTCCCAACTCGTCAAATATCAAAGACTGACGCATGGGGTACCCCTCTAGTGTTACCTTTGGACGGACCAGGGACAGCGTGTCAATATACGCTCGTTACATGCACAGTGTCCTTTCAAAATAAACTTCTGTTGTCACAGGAAGTTAGGTTTAGGCAACACAACCGCTTAGTTAGGTTTAGGAAACAGTCGCGGTTGTCGTTAACTTCACTGACTAGTGAGTCACGGGGCTGACGATACCGACGAGTCACGTTACTAACGTTGTGACAAAATAAGTCAACGTTACTTTTAGTTTCACAAATAAAGTGTTTGACGCTCCAAACTTCCTGGGGGGTCTGATCCTAGAATCGCCTCTGGTCCCTCTGGTTCCACCGCTGCACTTTGGCAAGAAGCTCAAGAAAGTTGACGAGCAGCAGAGATCACGATGGAACATTAATGATAGAAAAACGTCCTCCAGAACCTCCTCATCTGTCTGATTGTGTGGTTTCATCTCGACTCTTTGTAGTCGTGTTCACGGGCGGCCGATCCAAACTGAGGTTACCTCTGAATCATCCACCACAGCTCCAGTTTATTCAGAGACTCAAACAGGTCTGTTGCTGTGAGTCTTCTTGTGCCAGAACCAGTTTGATTGTTGTAAGTCGATATATCGAACATACAACATGAATATATATATGATACTAACACACAGTGGAAAAGTCATTATTTGGATACCTGGAAACCAAATGCAAACAAACGTTGCCGTCAGAGTGGCGGCGAGAGCAGAGAGTTGAGGAGGTTAATGGTATTCTGTGCAGACTGCAGGCTGGTGTTGTGTTTCCTCTGATTGGTGGAGATGAATCCAGACTCTGGGGAGCAGCTCTGATTATCTACAGTCGGTGAGAATATGGAGGCTTCAGTCTGTAATAAACACAGACTGATTTCTCTCTGAGAATGAACGCAACATGAGGTGAAGAATAGATGATAAAAGTTGTGGAGAAGACGCCACAGAGGTGAGTTTCATCTGCAGGAAGCGGAGTGATTTGATGGGAATCTGTCCAAGCTGGGTTTCTAGGAATGTCTCTCTGGTGGACGGAGTTTCATATCTGCCATATGCTTTAGATTCTTCATGCAGAGGTCGGTGTTTATCTGAAGGCTGCAGGCGGTTTCCTTCAGTCTGGTTCTGTCTGAGATCGTAGATTACAGCGTCGCTTGCTGTCTAAGACGACTCGGTCCTGGTTCTGACATTTGTATGAATGCAAATGTTTTGTCCTCTCACATCGGAGTTCATGTTTGTCGTACTTCTTGCGATGACCACATTCAGTTCAGCAAAACATCCAGCTAACATCCTCTAGAAGCTGCGGAGGACAGAAGAAACAACATACTGAGGATTTATTTATTCTTAGAGCGTTTTAATGGAGCTAAACTCAGGTTTAGATTATATAAATGTTGTGTTGAGAGTTTGACCTGATGCTGAGCTGGAGAAGAGCATCCAAACGTTCACCAGGTCAAGATGGTGACGAACAAAAATAAACAAGATGGTGACGGCCTAAAAAACACGATGGCAAACAAAGTGTTTGTAATCATAATTTCGGAGACATCATTGTGTCTCAGGTTGAAATGGGCAGATAAACGGTTTGAAAGCTTCAGACTTCCTGCTGAACACGAGTCTGTAGAAGATATTACTGCTGCTCTGGACTCCTCCTGTGATTAACGTCTATCTGGAGGAACAGATCCTCCTCCTCTCTCCTCTCTCCTCCTCGCCTCCTCTCTCTTCCTCTCCTCCTCTCCTCCTCCTCGCCTCCTCTCTCCTCCTCCATCGTTACCTTGACCTCCTTCCTCTCTCTTCACCCCCCCTCGTTCAGACTTCCCATCTCACCGCTGGTTTCCAAGATTCTTTGGCTTCTCGCTGTGATGAATGTTTGTCGAGGACTCTCCTCTGTCCTCCATCCCCCGTTTCCTCTCCTTCCTCCTCCTCTCCTCCATCATCTCCCTCAGACTCTTCAGTTTCTTCCTGTCTTTTGTTCAGCTTTCTGATGAATGTTCATCCCTTCTTCATCTTCTCTGTTTCTCTTTCTTTGTTCAGATCGTGATGAATGAGCTTCTTCTTCATCTCACAGACCTCCTCCTCGTCATCTCCGATCTCCTCACTTCCTCTCCTTCTCCCCTAAACGTGTAATGGCTGTTTGTCAGAGGTCCAAACAGCTGTGGACTCCTCTACCTCCTTCATAATCTCCTCCTCTTCTTCCTCCTCTTCCTCTTCCATCCCTCCTTTCATTCCAGGAGTTTCTCCATCATCTTCCGGACCTCGACGTCTGAACTCTCTCTCTCTTTGTTGGTGTTTGTAATCTCATCTGGACGTCCATCACTCTTATATAATGTCTGTTAAGGGTTCTGGTTCTGGTTCTGGTTCTGGTTCTGTGTATCAGGTTCTTATTGAATCCTGTATCGTGTCGTGTTGAGTGAGAGAGAAAACAAACCAGACTGAGGAGACAAAACAAGAGAAAGCTTTAATTTATAACAGATCTACGCTGACATCAGCAGTAATATGTTTTCTCTCCCCCTCTCTGGTCTCTCTCTCTCTCTCTCTCTGGTTCTGGTTCTGATTCTGGTTCTGTCTCTGTCTCCACAGTTCGGTGGCGGTGCTGAGGGACTGTATGAAACACAAGACTCTGGTTCGGTTCTTCCAGGAGAGACAGACGACTCTGAACCACTCGTTACCTCTGGAGACGTACCTGCTCAAACCGGTGCAGAGGATCCTCAAATACCACCTGCTACTACAGGTACTACTCCAAATACTACACCTAGTACCTCAAATACCACCTGCTACTACAGGTACTACTCCAAATACTACACTTAGTACCTCAAATACCACCTGCTACTACAGGTACTACTCCAAATACTACACTTAGTACCTCAAATACCACCTGCTACTACAGGTACTACTCCAAATACTACACTTAGTACCTCAAATACCACCTGCTACTACAGGTACTACTCCAAATACTACACTTAGTACCTCAAATACCACCTGCTACTACAAGTAATACTCCAAATACTACTACTAGTACCTCAAATACCACCTGCTACTAGAGGTACTACTCCAAATACTACACCTAGTACCTCAAATACCACCTGCTACTACAGGTACTACTCCAAGTACTACACCTAGTACCTCAAATACCACCTGCTACTACAAGTAATACTCCAAATACTACTACTAGTATCTCAAATACCACCTGCTACTAGAGGTACTACTCCAAATACTACACCTAGTACCTCAAATACCACCTGCTACTACAGGTACTACTCCAAATACTACACTTAGTACCTCAAATACCACCTGCTACTACAGGTACTACTCCAAATACTACACCTAGTACCTCAAATACCACCTGCTACTACAAGTAATACTCCAAATACTACTACTAGTACCTCAAATACCACCTGCTACTACAGGTACTACTCCAAATACTACACCTAGTACCTCAAATACCACCTGCTACTACAGGTACTACTCCAAATACTACACCTAGTACCTCAAATACCACCTGCTACTACAGGTACTACTCCAAAGACAGAATTCCTTCATTTGTTAACGCAAGGTTTTTATTCTGAAATATGTGCCGGACAGTGTTGTAGAACATGCAGTGACTTGGAGAGCTCCATGAATGAATATAGTACCGTGTTTTAATTGTGGATTATTACTATTATTTACAAATTACCACACGATTCTTAACCTTTCTCGGTCTAAAATAAATATAAATCATATTTGTAATGAAATGAAATGGCCATTAAAAGGCAAACTCTATGTAGAAAGAAAGGGCTGACAGCAGCAGCAGAAACGCAGCTGGTGTGAACGCCCAAAGCGTGAATCATGCAGCCGCCACGCGCTCCTGACGTTCCTGGTGTGTCTGGGGCTTTAACCTAAGGGAAGGGAGAAACAGTCATGTCTTGTCACGGTGGATTTGGTGCCAATGAGGAGAACTTCGGTTTTATCACTATTTAGTTTGAGAAAGTTGCAGGAGAACCAGGATTTGATTTCTTGAAGGCAATCAGAGAAGGGAGGTAGGCGGGAGGGTGGAAGTGGGTCTGGTTGACAGGTAGAGCTGGGTGTCATCGGCATAGCAACGAAAATGGATGTTAAATTTACGGAAGATATGGCCAAGAGGAAGTAGATAAAATGATAACAAAAGGGGCCCCAGGACGGATCCCTGGGGAACACCGGTAGTGACGAGATGCATCTGTTTTTTCAAGGATTTTAGATAGAAAAGGTAGGTTCAAATAGGACGAAGGTTATTGTTAATTGTTGGGATCTGTTGAGTATACTGTCGGAGTTCTAGTGGCTAATTTGAAAGATGAGGGAACAATACCAGAGGTGAGGGAGGAATGTATGATGACAGAGAGGATAAGGCAGGCTTTTACCAAGACAGTAGGAAGAGGATCTATACTACACGTATTACTTAAAATACCACCTGCTACTACAGGTAATACCTGAAATACTTCATACAGTCCATCACAAGGAGTACTAAAACATTCAGTATCTATATATTTATAATTGAATACTTGATTAATGTAGTCGTGTAGTAATTATCTCACTGAGTGAAGCCAACAGGCTGTTTCCTGTCAGTAAACACAGGATTTATGGGCTAAAATCACACAGAGATAAAGTTTTCCGTCCTCTCAGTGAGAAAAACTGAGGACAGCTGAGGACATCTGAGGACAGCTGAGGACAGCTGAGCACATCTCGTGTGTCTCCTCTTAGATTTTAAGTCTTTAGAGATACGTCTGTGACGGTGATAAAAGTGGTCAGGTGTCAGGTCTGCGTTACTCAGTGATTTATTAAATGATAAAGAGCAGCAACAACAACAGATTGGGACTTCCCTTCTTTAGACCGGGCCGTGTCCTGACTGTTTATTATATAAATATTTATTTATATAATTATTATTTATCTAATACATCCCAGCTCATCACGGGGTCACGACCTTTAAACATCACACTCATCCATAAAACACAAAACACACATTCCTCTGACAGCTTCTCCCAATAAACTTGGAGAGTTTCTCCACTGGGTCCAGTCCAAGTTCTGGTTCCAGTCCAAGCCCACCTCAGAGAGGAGGATGATGAAACAGACAGTAGAGCCGGTCTTTGTTCTCTCCTGTTTGGTCTGCATTAGTGTATATTAGTGTGTATTAGTGAGTATTAGTGTGTGTTGTTGTTGCTCTGTGTACGGAGGCCAGTATAAACACCGCTCAAACATGTGTTTGGAGCGGCGCAGGGATTTTCCCATAATCCTCAGCTGGTCCTGCTTCGATCGTCTCTGTGATGTGTCGGCTGGTTAACGTTGTTTTGTAGAACAGTGAACACGTCGGAGATAAACCAGCTAAAACGGGTTTCATGTCTGAATCTCAGGAACTTTCCAAACACTTTGACAAGAGCGACCCCGGATATGAGGTCATCGAGGACGCCATCATCACCATGACAGCGGTCGCCTGGTACATCAACGACATGAAGAGGAAACAGGAGCACGCAGTACGACTACAGGTAAGAGATTATTAATAACTCCTATGATCTTTGTAAGGGAAACTTAGTATAGTGTGTCAGCATTATAATACAGCACTTCTTCTGATGTCAGAGTTAACACGATAATAGTTAATGCTAAATCGTTTTGACACCACCAATTTCTTTAACGCATTAACGCAACTGAACTTTCGTAGGTTTAGCGGCTCAGTTTTAAAGCTAGAGTGAAGAATCATATGAAACTAGTAAACCTGATGAATCCATCAGTACCAACCATGTCAGACTAGCTGGTCATGAAGGAGGTTAAATAACGCTCCAAACTTACGCTACATTTTGGAGAGGAAAAACTGTCATGTCCATTTTCAAAGGGGTCCCTTGACCTCTGACCTCCAGATCAGTGAATGTAAATGGGTTCTATGGGTACCCACGAGTCTCCCCTTTACAGACATGCCCACTTTATGATCATCACATGCAGTTTGGGGCAAGTCATAGTGAAGTCAGCACACTGACACACTGACAGCTGTTGTTGCCTGTTGGGCTGCAGTTTGCCATGTTATGATGTGAGCATATTGTTTTATGCTAAATGCAGTACCTGTGAGGGTTTCTGGATCAATATCTGTCATTGTTTTGTGTTGTTAATTGATTTTCAATAATAAATATATACATACATTTGCATAAAGCAGCATATTTGTCCACTCCCATGTTGATAAGAGGATTAAATACTGGACTAATCTCCCTTTAAGGTACATTTAGAACAGATAAAAAACATGTGTGATTAATTTGTGATTAATCGCGATTAAATATTTTAATCAATTGACAGCCCTAATATTTATATATATACAAATTATATATATACATATGATGATTAAATCAGTAAGTTAGTAAATCACCAGACTCTAAATGAGCTTTTGAACAAATAAGGAATCTGTCTGAAATGATGTTTGTCTAAAAATGGCTAACAAATATCATCTTTCCAACATAATAGATTTCATTAACGTGTATTTTAAAACAAGAAACGGTTTAGCGCTCTCTCAGATTAGACATCGACATGAATTTCCCTTTTTTCCGTGACGCTCAGCATGACTTTCAACGTATTTTTCGTGCGTTTTCCTACAAATGTCCAGCAACACGTGGCACACCTGTCAATTTCCACTTTTCAAAATAAAACTACTTAGTTAGGTTTAGGAAAAGATTGTGGTTTGGGTTAAAATAACTCCAGAAGTGCTGTAACTTAGGTACGGAAGTTACGTGACAAATAAATCAAAGTTGATTTCTAGTCTCACACGGGGCACCAATAATCTCCTGGTGAAAGTCTGTTTTTTTTTTAGACCCACCCGTCCACCCTGACCTCCTCCCCACGCAGTGTTCGCCGCTCTTTATATTCCCTGGTTCACGATTATGTGTATTACACATAAATTGATTTTGTTCTGACCATCACGAAAACAAATGTGAAATTTGTGTCTATGTACACGAATCAATACATTACATTTTTGGACTATTTCAAGTGTGAGCCTGGGCTGTAGTAACGTGAATAATCTGTATTTTTTGGTCGGTAGTTTAAAAGGTTTGTGTTGTAATTTAATCTGAAAGATTTCAAACTGCTACAGAGGTTGAGATCTTTAAGTTTATGAAACCTTTAAACTAAAAGCTGAGCTGGTTTTCCTGCCTGCTGACATGTTGTGAGGATTCAGGCCGTTACCAGAGCAGCGTCTCCTCCTCCTCCTCCTCTTTGACTGTAGAGAGACAGACGGGCAGCTGGAGGTCACCTGGTTGACCTTCAGGTGTCAAACTCTACATTCCTCAACTTCCCCGACACGTGTTCACATCATCATCACACACACAGGAACATGTTACCAGCTCCTTCCATCACACGTCTGTGTTTGTGTGTGTGTGTGTGTGTGTGTGCGTGTGCGTGTGTGTGCGTGTGCGTGTGTGTGTGCGTGCGTGTGCGTGTGTGCGTGTGCGTGTGCGTGTGTGTGTCGGCTTCCTCTCATCTCCAGCTGAGTTTTAACACTCCTCCTGTCAGTCCTGCTGTTCCTCTGCTCTGGTCTTTATAGCCTCTTAATGTTGATTTACTCTTGTTTCTGTTTCACTTGAGTTAATTCACTTCAGTTACATTCAGATCAAAGATAATAGAAATGTTCCTGTATATCAGGACACACTAAATACTGTTGTTGTCTTGTACTCGTCGGGGTTTTCACTACATGACTGGCCGGAGACAGGAAGTCACACTATAAGATCTTCCACAGGGAGGAATCCCCGATGAGCTCTCCAGACTACGTTTAGTCACGAAAACACATGCGAGAAACACGATGACATGACACCGTATACGTGTAGCGGGCCTCAGAACAGACAATGGTGAAGCGTACTGATGTCAAATTTACTGTAATATCCTTCCTTCAGAAAGCACCTTTCTTCTTTAAACACCGTGAGAGCTAAAGGACAGACGAATACAAATAAAATGAGCTCTTACAAAAACATAACCATTACAAACCTTATCCATATCTTCCATACATATGAGCATTAATCAAACATTGATGCACATCAAAAGCTAGAAAGCTAGCTTTACAGCGATGTCAACTAAAAGCAATGTCAGTGAACTGTATGAAAAGACAAATAAACACTCACGCACTGTAATTATCAGATTATGATGACTTAATAAAGCAGAGTAAAGTTGCATGCCTTCATGCTTTCCTTCCTTCAGTAACTCTCCGTGGTGATAACCTTCTTCCGCCAGGAGGTGGCGTCATAATAAAGGTCACATAACAGAAGACACTTCTGATCAGGCACAGATCTCCCCATTGTGTGACTCATTATTGTCTACACCAGAGGTTCTGAAACATTTTACACCACGTACCACCTCAGAAGATATTTGACTCTCCAAGCAGCACCATTATGACCGGGGTGGGATGGGCAGTTATTTTTCCTGGGGGGCCACATGAGAAACCCAGATTGTTGCCAGGGGCCAAACAAATTCTGTCAGACGTAACCTCTATTTTATCACTACATTAATTTATAGAAAACAAACTGCGTACTTATTTTTCAGCATTTATTCTACTGAAGCTCCAAACAGCAGATTAGGAGGAGTTTCTGAACCGTACAGGACGGACTGTTTTGAGTAGTGATGTCTCTTTAGTGCAGTTTTACTACCGTGAGATCTTTCTGGATGAATGTCAACAACAGGTGGTCCAGTAATCTCAACCTGCAACAGCTTCATCCACATTTCTACTTCCCTCTGACTCTCTCTGTTCCAGCTGGTTGTGAGAGGTCAAAGGTCGCCTCCACAGCTGGGCCTGTGGCTCATTAACAAACAGTTGTGACTCCTCTCTCTGTGTTTTAGGAATAGTTTAGTTTCATAAGTTTAAACTTTAATCTCCGAAGGCTGACGGAGCAGGAAGTGTACAGGTGTTGACCTCTGACCTCCGAGCAGCTGGGACAGATAGAGGAGAGGTCACATGGTTTACAGGGATTGTTTTATTCTTCAGTGTCTCAGTGTTTCCTCTCAAAGACGATATTATACTGTTGTTTTAATGTGAATTAATTTAATGTACTGCTTTAAACAGGAGTTTTCTTCTCGTTCCTGCACGTGTGCAGTTAGGAAGCATCAATCAGACAACACAATGGTTTTAAGACAAAAATTAAGATTTGTATTTATTTAATTTATTTATTATTTATCATTTTCATAAATAACTGTATTTATTATTATATAAATAGAGAGTTACAGGGGGGAAGTGTCTTTCTTTCTTTCTTTATTCTTTCGTTCGTTCGTTTATTTATTTATTTATTATTTATTATTTTCATAAATAACTGTATTTATTATTATATAAATAGAGAGTTACAGGGGGAAGTGTCTTTCTTTCTTTCTTTTTTCTTTCGTTCGTTCGTTCGTTCGTTTATTTATTTATTTATTATTTATTATTTTCATAAATAACTGTATTTATTAATATATAAAAAAACAATTGGTCCCTGATAGTGTTTAGTCAGTTTCACTTCAACGAGAGTTACAGGGGGGAAAGTGTCTTTCTTTCTTTCTTTCTTTATTTGGTTGTTTGTTTGTTTATTTATTCATTTGTTACCTCAATGCAGATAATGAGTAAGGGCGCCCACCGGCATTTCTTTTCTTCTAGAGGGCGACCATTTTATTAAATATAATGTGCTGGTTCCTCTGACCTCTGACCCGTGACCTTTCACCTCCTCCTCCTCCTCGTCCTCCTCCTCCTCCTCCTCCTCCTCCTCCTCGTCCTCCTCCTCCTCCTCCTCCTCTTCCTCGTCATCCTCCTCCACCTCCTCCTCCTCCTCCTCCTCCTCGTCCTCCTCCTCCTCCTCCTCGTCCTCCTCCTCTTCCTCGTCATCCTCCTCCACCTCCTCCTCCTCCTCCTCCCTCCTCCTCCTCCTCCTCCTCGTCCTCCTCCTCCTCCTCCTCCTCGTCCTCCTCCTCCTCGTCCTCCTCCTCTTCCTCGTCCTCCTCGTCCTCCTCCTCCTCCTCCTCCTCCTCCTCCTCCTCCTCCTCCTCCTCCTCTTCCTCCTCCTCGTCCTCGTCCTCCTCCTCCTTGTCCTCCTCCTCGTCCTCCTCCTCCT
>NC_133801.1:2004115-2069115 GCF_043250625.1 Sebastes fasciatus
CTCCAGGATTGTCACCGCTAACCGGGTCTTGTTTGAGGGTATGGGATCGGACGTAGCCGGTATCGGGTTATTTGAGGCCAGCCCTGTGGTGGACCCCATGCTGATGGAGAACTCGGAGCGTATTCTGAGCAAAGTCCAAACGTTGGCCCGGATGTACAGCGCCAAAGCCAGCACCATGAAGGTCCCGCTGCATCAGAAACGGGCCAGCGCCGTGTGGAACCAATCAGGTAGACTGTCTGGACTCTCAACTCAAACTGAAAACCAGACACAGGTTCAATCTCAGACTCAAATGCAGACCCCGACTAAGTACCGGCAGCAAACACAATACCAAACGGAAGTCCATCAATCAGATGCCAACTCAGAGACCAAATGTAGAACCCAAACTCATTCCGAGGCCAAAGTTCAGAGCCAAATCGTAACTCAAACCAGGCAGCAATCGCAGCTCCAAACTAAAAGCCAGACACATTACCAAAGCCAGAACCAGAACAAGACTTACAGCCAGTACCAGACCCAAACCATGAGCAGGGAGGACCAAACGATCCAGGAGGAGAGGATGATAAAGACAGCAGAGAGCCTGACAAATGGTAAGTTATAAAACCTTTTTTTATACCCTTTTCCACCAAAATCAGTGCGTATTTGCAGGTTTAACCCTCTAAAAACAGGCAATAGACTCCTTTTCCATTGCCAGTAGACTCGCTGCCCGATGACCTATCCTCGCAAGAAAAGTTTGCTTCGCTCTTTTAGAACTATGATAAATGATCATCCATTACTTCTGATTTGTTCTCTGTTGTTCTCTTCTAGATTTCCAGGAGACAGTGGTGGCAGCCTGTGAGCCTCTGCTGTTTGGCCATGTGTTTGTCAAAGAGCAGCTGACTCCGGCCTGTCCCCACCAGACGAACGGATTCACCCTCTCCAGACCCAGGGACTTCATCTCTGCCTTGGCCAAAGACAGAGACCCCAGTGTGGGCTGTAGATCAGGTGACACCTCCGAGACTTCCACCACGCCTAGGGAAAATCCACCCACTTCCCTGAGAGACCAGTTACCGGAGAACAGCTACTACCCCGGGTACACCTCAACTGACACCAGGCATCACCTCCTCCGAACACAAGCTGAAGATCAGCAGTGCTGCTCTGCCGATAACAACCCGTCGACGTCAACCGTGAACTGGGATTGTAGAGTCACCGAGTTCAAGGACTACTGCTCTACCTCGTCCACAGGGAGAGGCGACGGCCCGAACGGGGAGGTTTATTCAGATACTGAAGAGGCAGAGAAAAGAGAGAGGTGAGTGGATAATATTTAGAGAAATGGGTGGTAAACAACTAAACAGCAAGATGAGCTCAAAGTAAAGGAATGAATAGAAATGAAGTGTAAGTGTAGTTACGTCTAGTGGATCATAAAGGTGCCACGACCCTTTGACTTCTGTTGGCAACTGTGAATAATGCACATATGCAAATAAACAGTAGGACTGGGAATGCACTGTGACCCACCTCCTACACTACCGTACCCACTAGGGCTGCCTCCTCTTAGTCCAGGGGTCTGCAACCTGCGGGGCTCCGGAGCCACATGTGTCTCTTCAGCTCTTCTCCTGTGGCTCCCTGTGGATTTTAAAAAATGGAAATGAATAACTGTTTTTTTGTTTACATTTTTATTTTTATTTATCATTGTTGTAGGTCTATGGTACGACGGTACGACGGAGTATTAGGGCCACATTAAGGAAAAAAATTAATCTGAGATTTAGAGAATAAAGTCATAATATTATAAAGTAGTAATTTTACGTGTTGTTGAATTTTTTTTAAATTTTCTTAGATATGACTTTATTCTCGTAATATTACGACTTTATTCTGTAAATCTCACATTCATTTTTTCCCTCAATGTGGCCCTTATACTCCGTAGTACATTGTCTCTTTGGCCCTCACTGCATTAGACTTATATACTATATACTTAGACTATAAACTGTGTTACCTTCATCACAATGATCACATGTTTTGCGGCTCCAGACAGATTTATTATTTTTTTTGTTGCCTAAAATGGCTCTTTTGATAGTAACGGTTGCCGACCCCTGGGTTAAGGCTTAAAGAAAAGATTGCGGTTTTGGTTAAAATAACTCTGGAAGTGGCGTTCCTTAAGTTCGGAAGTTACGTGACAAATAAATCAACATTGACTTCTGGTTTCACACGGGACACGAGTACTGGTCTCCTGGGTGAAAGTCCGGTATTTTTTTGACCCACCCATCCACCCCAACCTCCTCCCTACGCGGCTTTGTCAGTCTTTATACTTCCTGGTTAACGATTACGTGGATTACATACAAATTGATTGCGTGGGATATATACTAATTACAGTGCATTACTTTTCATAGGTAGAGCTACGAACGGTCTACAAGAACAGCCAGCCTCGTTGTGTTGTGTTGTTGTTTGCATTACAAACGGGAGGTGTGGGGTTTGAAATAACCGTCTGTTTACCGGGCAGGGAGGGTCTCATGAAAGAATCAATCGAGTTGCATTATGGGAAATGTAGGATCCTGTGCTTTTATAGCATATTTGGAACTAAAAGTCCAACATGTTCTCATCCCAACTCGGGCTTAAAACTATGTTTGTACAGTTAAAATGAAACTAAAAGCTGTGAACCCGGGACATGAACGAGCAGCTTTTTGTTAGAAAATGTAAACAAGATATTTAGCAGATTCTCAGGAGTTTTTATGGAACCAGCAACCAGCAGAGAAACTGCAGCTTAAGATACCGTTGTACTGATTTCAGCATTGCGTGCAGTTGTCATCCATCATTATTCCTCATGTTGTGTAATTTTCCAGTAGGAATCTTATCCATTTCCACTTTAAGTCTTGACTCATATATTGTCTGCAGGTCGGAGCTGAGCGGTGGATTCCCTGTTTACTCAGTCAGAGAAGACTCAACTTCTGTAAACATCATTTCCCAGCCAGCACACCCTGAGCCAAATCTGTCTGCTCACAGCATACCACGGTGGGAAATGTCCAAAGATGGAAATGAGCAGGACAGAAATGAGCAGGATAAACCAGCTTCACAATGTATACAAGATGCACCAGAATATACAATAATTCCCCCAGGACTTTCCTCCGATAAAGATGTGTTGACCAAAGATGTACAGAGTGTTCACGCAGAGCCTGAATACTCGGTTTGCACAGGACCCATGGATGGAGAGCTGGTCCTGATGGTAGCGTCTACACAGAGTCGGGCTCCAACAGAGTCCAACAGATCCACGATGCCTCACCCAGGACTGGCCGGAGAGCAGTCCCACAGGGAAACGCTTTACCCGGCGGAGGGAGGCGACGCCGCCACCGCCACCCCGGGCGTCTCTGGAGGGTCAAAGAAAGACGACTCTTCATCACAAACCAGGATGATTGTACAAGGCTCAGCGGTGGTCTTTACAGAAGAGACACCTTATTACAGATCCTCAGGAGAACGTGGTGTTCCATCGCACATGACCTTTAGTCATACAGTCACAGAAACCCCAGAGGATCAGAAAACAAGAGCACCAAGTCCATGGTCGTCGGTTCAAAACTCAGAATCACATCCTACCCGACCGCGGCCTCCATCGGCGCAGTCTATAGACTGTCTACCAACATTCACCAGCCAGAGGCCTCAGGACCTGCCCACTACTACGGGTAAACGGGCTCTGTCTAACACCAGGTACGTCTCTGGCAGATTAAAACACAATAACAAGCTGTTAATAGCCACTACCCACAATAACCAAAGGTGGGACCAAGTCATTGTTATGCAAGTCACAAGTATGTCTCAAGTCTTTGCACTCAAGTCCCAAAGTCCTAAACTTTGAGTTTCGAGCCCTAAACAAGTATTAATGAGCTCTTCACCAAATGTAATGCCATTTGCGTCTCCGTCTGTAATTTTCGACCCACACATTTTGCAACTGTTTTTTGTTGCATAGTTTTTGTACGCAAACAAAATTATCCTCATCCTCATCTTCAACCTCTTATCCGGGGTTGGGTCGCGGGAGCAACAGCTCCCGCAGGGGACCCCAAACTTCCCTTTCCCGGGCCACATTAATCAGCTCTGACTGGGGGATCCCGAGGCGTTCCCAGGCCAGTGTGGAGATACAATCTCTCCACCTAGTCCTGGGTCTTCCCCGTGGCCTCCTCCCAGCTGGTCGTGCCTGGATCACCTCCCTAGGGAGGCGCCAAGGGGGCATCCTTACCAGATGCCCGAACCACCTCAGCGGCTCTACTCCGAGTCCCTCACGGATGATTGACCTTCTCACCCTATCTCTAAGGGAGACGCCAGCCACCCTCCTGAGGAAACCCATTTCGGCCGCTTGTACCCGCGATCTAGTTCTTTGGGTCCTGACCCAGCCCTCATGACCATAGGTGAGAGTAGGAACGAAGATTGACCGGTAGATCGAGAGCTTTGCCTTCCGGCTCAGCTCTCTTTTCGTCACAACGGTGCGGTAAAGCAAATGCAATACCGCCCCCCCGCTGCTCCGATTCTCCGTCTCTAATCTCACGTTCCATAGTCCCCTCACTCGCAAGCATTATCGCAACAAAATTCTTTTGGTATTATTTATTTTCCAAATGGCGCTCAGTAACGTCACCTTAGTTCTTCATGGTTCTCTCCTGCAACTTCATTGGATGCTGTCGGATTGGTTAAAACAAAGTGGATCTGGGGAATGAACTGTTGATTTGTTTGGAATGAATCGCGTTAACGTCGATTCAGGAAATGAAAAAACATAATTAATCAACATACTTTTTATTCTTTGGGCTTGGGGGAAGGTATAGAGTATTTTCAAGTCAAAAGGGTCAACTCTAAGAGAGAGTCATCAGTGTTAAAGTCCAAGTCGAGTTGCAAGTCTTTTTTGATTTTGTCAAGTCGAGTCTAAAGTAGGGCTGTCAATCGATTAAAATATTTAATCACAAATTAATCAGACATTTTTTTATCTGTTCAAAATGTACGTTAAAGGGAGATTTGTCAAGTATTTGACTATGACTTGTTCCCAAACTGCATGTGATTATCATAAAGTGGGCATGTCTGTAAAGGGGAGACTCGTGGGTACCCAGAGAACCCATTTACATTCACACATCTGGAGGTCAGAGGCCAAGGGACCCCCAGTTTATCCTTGCCAAAACTTAGCACAGGTTTGGAGCATTATTTAACCTCCTTCATGACAAGTAAGTACAACATTGTTGGTACCAATGGATTCATTATGTTTTTGTAGTTTCGTATGATACCAGTATCTTCACTCTAGCTTTAAAACTGAGCCGCTATAACCTCCGAAAGATCTATTGTGTTAATGAGTTAAAAAAATGAGTTAATGTTGGACTTACTGATTTGCAGAATCTCCTCAGTCGATACAAACCTGATCCTAAACCCTGACCTCAACATAACCCTGAAACTCAACCCTGACTCCATCAAACATTAACCCAAGCCCAGACACATTTTTTTTCAATATAACATAGTAAGACTCTAATACCCCATAACTATTTAATCAGACTGACCAAAAGTTGAAACCAGGTCGAGTGTTCGTTAAAGAACGGGCCTAAGGGCTCTCCTGAACTGTTAGCACGCTGTTGGTGCCACAGAGTAATTAAGTGTTGATGTCTCGGCGGTGTTTCTGTTACACTTTGTAAGGCTTTTTTAGGTTTTTGGCAAACAGATAGAAAGATTAGCAGATTAGCGGGTAGAAAACACAAACATTGCAGAAATTGAGAGCAGCTGTGGTTGAAATTCTTTTCATTGTTTGGTCCCAACTAAACCTCCAAACATACCATCAGTCCGTTTCTACTATTGTACTATTGTACTGTATTTCCTTTCCTTTTCCATTCTAGATGACATATTTTATAATCACAGGTACAGTAGGATATACTGCACACAGACATACTGTTAACAAATCAGATATAGTATCTTATCACAAATTCAAGAAGTAGTGTAGTGATGAAGCAATAACTACAGACATTAATAACAGTGATAAAACCTCTCAGAGCTCATATGGGCCCAGCAGAGATCCTTTTTTTCCCTGTTAAAAGTTTTTTTGGGGGAGTTTTCCATATCGAGGGTCTGAAGACGGAGAGAGACAGATGTTACCACAAAAATGTCTCTCTTTTTAGAACCAGCTTGTGAGTCCAGTCCCCCATCTCCCTTTCCACTCAACACCTCTTCAACATAACTAATCCTCTCCCGTGGTGGACAAACCCAACTGCAGTCGTTGCAGTAAGGAATTCCCCACATGCAGCGCCTTATTCTCCATCTTTACTCCCACCGATTTATCAGCTTCTTCCCGGCCAAGACCAGATTACATCTTTTCTTCCCTCCTATTGGTGCTGGAAATAAATACCACAGGCGCAGTTTGCGTTGGTTCAGGCCGTCTCCATCTTGGTTTTTGGCCGTCACCATCTTGGTTTCTGGCCGTCACCATCTTGGTTCAGGCCGTCACCATCTTGGTTTTTGTCCGTCTCCATCTTGGTTTTTGGCCGCCACCTCCATCTTGCGATTGAGACCATAAACTCATGTTTACAATGTTTACTGAGGTAATAAATCAAGAGAAAAGTAGGCTCATTTTCTCATAGACTTCTATACAATCAGACTTCTTTTTGCAACCAGAGGAGTCGCCCCCTGCTGGCTGGTAGAAAGAATGCAGGTTTAAGGCACTTCAGCACTGGCTTCACGTTTCAGACATGGAGGTTGCCCACTGATTTAGATGCAATGGTTTATGATCTTTTATCATTAAAACCACATCCCGTCACTCAAAGTAAACCACTGTATTCTAAATATTGCATCAGCTGTAGGACTCTGAATAGAAGAGGAAACAAATCTATAGCTCAGACATCAAAATAATAAATACCATCCTAATAATCTGTTCTTAAATCTGTCTCTTCCAGGGAACCAGGCCAGCAGGACTCACGATCCCCCACTATCCTGCCATTTTACAGCCTCCCTTCAGGCAGCCGACCGTCCTTGGAGACACCCCACCTGGTGGAGAGACCTTACCCATCCATTGCCACCCCTGGCCAGGACTCAGACCTCACCATGGCGCCCTCGGCCTTCAGACCCAGCTCCAGGCACCGCTCCCCCTCCCCTGTTAGAGCTCCTGTCCGAGCGCCTCCCTGCTCCTCACCGTTCCGGGTTGTTCCAACATCTCCTCCCACCCCTGAAGATACATCCCTGGACACTGTCTCCAGGGCTCTTCCCTGTTTCTCTCCTACTCCCTCTTCTGGGAGGAGTCCCTCGATGCGAGCTCCCCCTGCCTCCTCTCCTACACCCTTCTCTGCTTTCACTCCCTCGTCCTCTTCCTCTTCTTCATCCATACGAGCCGGTGCTCCTTCCTCCCCTCCGCCGTCGTCTTCTCTCCGCTCTCCCCCGTGCTCCTCCCCCATCGCTTCTTCCTCAACATTCACCAGATCCTTGGCCGCCTCTTGCATTAGCCAGTCCATCAGTCAGAGTATGGCGAAAAAGAACAACGCCCCGCCCGTAAACACAGTAAACCAAAGCCCCTCCTCCACGCCTTCCAATCTACGACGGCGCTCCCCTTCACCTAAACTCCCTCCCGGTCAGCAGGGCTCCAGCACGCCTGCGTACGCCCAGCTAGGGTGCGCTAAAGACCAACAACCAAGGGGTCCGCTGTCCTCTCTCTGGTCCTCTTGCCCTTCTTCGTCTCTCATGCAGTCACCTCCTCCCTCTCTTTCCCAACGCCCCCCTTCCCCGTCTATGACTCCGGCCCATCATCAACCTTCCTCTCCTTCCCCTCGCCCCTCATTCCTTCATTCCAAAACTGACTCATCACAGAACGCAAACAACAACAACAACAATAATAGCTTGGCTGGTATAAATGCAGTAAATAATACAAACAGCATGAACCGTGCCGTCAGTAACGGGGGTTGGTCAGTAAGTCCCCAGAAGGCGCCACTAGCTAATGGTAACACCACAGTAATGCAACAACCTCCTGATCCTCTCTGGTCGGGGTCGCACAACCGTGTAGCTCGGCCTTTTTCGGCATCCGAACCCAGCTCACGAGTTCCCTCTCCAACCCCTGCCTCATTTACTCGCCTCTGCTCCCCACCTCCTCAACATAATTACTCCTCCCCCATGGCGAACAAACCTCCCAACCCCAGGAGCACACGGGTAGCAGGTGCAAGCTCCCATAACCCGCTAGGCCTCACTTTGGAGCTGCCCAGGACCTCCTCAGCAAGTTCAGCATTTGGGCAGTCTCTAAGCCCTCGGATCCTCTCACCGCCTCCTATTGGCGTGTCGGTGAATGTTTGGGCAAATAATGTTGCAGCACCTCAACCTAGAAACCCTAGATATGCCAACTCCTCTCCCTCTCCTTCCTTTTGCTCGCCAACACCGGAGAATGCCTCTTTCCCCACTTCCTCTTCTTTGCGTAGTCCCAGAGCCTCCTCCCCTTCTGCACCCTGTCCTCCTGCAACCTCCCAAACCCTCCGTAGGTCTTTCTCCTCCAACCTGGCAGACAGACCCCCGAGCCCGGCCCGGAGTAACCCTAGCGGGCAGCGCCGCTCTTGGACAGACGGCAGCCGAAGGTCCCTTGGTTTTAGCGGTAGTGCCCGAGGGTCCTTTGACCAGCAGGAGTCTTGTCAGACCAGTCCACGGAGTGGGTGGTCCTCGTACGGCAGCTCGCCGTCCTGCCTCAGCCCTCGAGCTGAGCTTCAATCCCCACTCTCACCTGGCAGGCTTACCCCAGGGAAGGGCACCCATGGTGGGCAGCATTTCACCAGCGTGCCCTGGCCAGACGTACGGGAGCTTTTAAGCAAGTATAATGGAACCGATAGCCTCGATGTAACTTCCACCATCATCGCCTCCTCTCCTCCTCCTCTCTCCTCGCTCTCCCACACCATCCTCCCCTCAGACAGCCAGACAGAGTGGGGTGACCCAGAGGTAGAAGAGGGTAGCTGTCGTAGCCAGCTGATCTGCGCCTACGTTGCCCGGCCCTCCTCCGCTTGCATGGTTCTCTCCTCCTCGGGCATGACCTCCCCTCCACCGGCCCCCTACCAACACCACAACTACCAATCCACAACACCTCCTGTACCCTCAATCCCTTCCCCCTTTCCCTCCAGCTCATCACCGCTACCCTTTGCTCGTTCATCTCCTACCAAACAGGGGAACCAGAAGACCAGCTATGCCACCACGGTCAACCTCCAGATCGCTGGAAGTGGCCGAATAACCTCCTTCAGCACCGCCCAAGTTAGCCTGACCCAGACCCTGCAGGGTGGAGCCGGAGCTGGAGGACCAGGACAGGGGCAGATGGCGAGGAGAGTAAGCATCAATGGACTTTCACACCTTCCTTCCCCTCTTCCTCAGAACTGTAACAGGCTATGAAGGAACGAGTCTTTCTTTCATGACCTTACAAGACAAGAAGGGCCAAAAGAAAAGGAAATGGAAAGAAAAAAGGCATTAGAGAAGAGACGAAGTTGTTGTGTAACTGCTGGTTTCAGTGGCCCAGACCTCCAGAGCTATTCCCTGGCTCGTCGTGAACCATGAACCCCGGTAACTCCACGAGTCCACCATGTTGAAAATGGTCTTTCTCAAATGGTGGGGTACTTCAACTTGGGGATAAGCTCACATGTGAGGGACATAATGAATGTTGTCAAGCCTGATTCCCCTCAGCGCGATGGGATACGTTTGGGGGTAAAATAGACTTCCCGTTGCATCTCGGTGGCTTCTGGGAAAGCTTTATACCCGAGCATTGAACAGATGACCCTCCGAGAATGGAAATCCTACCTGCACATGGCTCGTATTTTTCAATCTGGGCTAATGGCTTTGAATAGATGCTATAGTGGAATTGCTTTAAAGATCCTAACATTGTAAAAGACTCATTTAGCTGCGATCTGAGCACCCAAAACCCTGAATGTCCACAGCTGGATATGATGAATTCGTGGATGTGGCGGTCTAAAAATCGGATTGCATTCCAGGTCTTGCAACATTAAGCCGTCTGGACTCTTTCTGAGGAAGTGATGACTTCTTGGAGGAACAATTCATTGGACGGTTAAATCGTTAACTTTGGAGTCCATCCAAAGGAGGATTAGGTCCAACCAGTGCTGTATGCAATCACAGCTACTTAATGTATTATGTTGGTCTGTTTTATTTCTATTTTTCTTTTATATTCTGTTGAACAAACATCATGTCATGTCGGGCTATCTGAGGCCAGTGTTGGTGATATCTGTGGTTATTAATAATCTATCTTTTTTTAACCATTTTATTATTCTTTTTCTATTATTTTATTGTTTATTTATGAAGTTTATTCTCTTTGGCACTTATTATCCTTAACGTAATGTTGGTATTTTGCACAGTGTCCTCAGCTCTTGGGTGCATGCATCAAGTGTGTGTGTGAGTGTGTGTTTGTATCTGAACATGACGCGTCTGGTAGATTCTCCTTTAACTTCAGACCAGGCCAATATCTGTGTGTTTTTAACGTCTGTTCCCGTATTGATGTACTCAGTTAGACTTTACACTCTCTCCTGCTGTCAGTGCCCTTCAGAAACCTTTTATCTTGAGCTTCACTGTCAATTAGGATGAAAGGTTTTACTTCATATCAGCACACAGGTGACGTATCAACTCTTTCATATGGTAACAGTTGATGATTAATGCATAAGGTTTTTGGTTCTCAATTTGTTATTGTGTGTCGATAAAAACTTTCCCAGATTTATTTTAAAGAAATCAGTTTACTCTGAATTTTCACCCAGATTTAACGCCCCAAATTTCGTGTTTCCTGGTGAAAGAAAAGTTTACAAAATGCTTCCAGTGATGGAAAAGAGAAGAGAAAAAGGTAACATGTTATAATAACCATCATTTATAAATGGTAAATTGATAGTTAATTAAACTCAGTTAATAGTTATTTTATTGTGAACAAACAATAAAATGATAATTAATAATGTTAAGTAATTATTAGTAGGCCTCATAATTTAATTTATGTTATTTTAACAGTTTATTGTTGCACATATTAAAACATTTTATATACTATACTATATATATAAGTATTTGTTAATGATTACGAAAATATTTGTAAACCTGTAAACAATTGTTTGTAAAACATCTATAAACATGATATTTGTAACACTTTGTTAATGTTAATAATTGGTTTGTAAACCGTCTATAAACATTATTTGGATGGCTATTATAAAGTTGCAACTGATGATTATAATACCTTGTTAAATAGTTATAAATACTTTGTAAATCATCAATAAACATTATTTAGATAGTTAATACTTTGTTAATGGTTAATAATTGGTTTCTGGTCCATCTATCTATGTAATGTTTTACAAATCATTTGGTAATCATTAAAAAATACTTAATATAGTATACACAATTTTATAATGTGTGCAACAATAAACTGTTAATAAATACTTCACTAATGTAATTGTTATCGTCTCTTATCAGCTTTGATACAATATAGAATTTATAAACTAATTATTTCAATAAACATTATTAATTATCATTTTGTTATTTGTTAACAGTAAAATAATTATTAGCTAAATTTAATAAGCTATGAATTTACCATTTATAAATGATGGTTATTATAAAGTGTTACCAAATTTTGTAATATGGATTATTTAAAGTCTTATTTTTTTACCAATTTTGTAAATTCAATATCAACAAACAACATAATAATAAAAAATAAAAAAAACAGAAAATAATGCTGTACAAATTTGAGGCTGTAAAATGTCACAAAACATATGGGGGTCAAATATGAAAGATAAGTTAAATAAACGTGTGGTTTCTGCGGGGCGCTGGTGACAAACTGGAGAGAACATAATGTTTTTGGTGCAAGTGGTGAAAAGGGAAATATTAACTAAATGTTCATCCAGTAACCCTCGTAGAGTCAGTGATGTACGGAAAATAAAGGTATGTGGTGCAAAATCAAAACTGAAAGTCTGTTTTTTATTGACCGTTAACTCGTGGTGTCCAACTATGTATTGATCTGTATACGGCAGTTAACAGACCTGTGACGAGGGTATTACATTCATTGATTGTCTTCTCTACCTGTGTTTTATCTTGAGAAAGTCATACATTTACAGCAGTCAAACATGTCAGTGTTTGACGAGCTGCAGCAGAGTGAACTAGTGTAGACATATGAGCATTTAATCTTTCTTATAGGTGTAACTCAGTTTCGGTTTTAGTTTGCACGGAACCTGAAGACTATGACCTCGTCTTTCACCTACTTTTCTCTATTGACCAGCCTGCAGTCCATTCTGCAGCGGTCCTCCTCTCAAGGTAAGAGCTTTACTCGATTTCTCAGTATTTCTCAGGTTTGAATGGAACTCCTGCTGGTTTTCAACTAAAACAAATCACAGATTCACAATTACAAAAGACTTTATATGAAAACAGTACAGTTGGAGAAGGGAAAATAACATTTACATAACAAGGGAACGTTACAAAGTACATTTACTCTCAAACTGTACGTAAGCACAATTTTGCAGTACTTGTTCTTTGCTATGCTACTTTGGTAATACTTCATAATAACCATCATTAATAAATGGTAAATTGATAGTTAATTAAACTTTAGTCATTTTACTGTTTTCAAACAATGACATAATAATTAATAATGTTTACTAACTTATTAGCAGTGCTATAATCTTTGTTATTTTATCATATATTGTATCATAGCTGATAGGAAACTATAACAATTATTCAATTCAATTGTTTTTATATAGCGTCAAATCATAACAGAAGTTATCTCAAGACGCTTTTTATATAGGTCTAGATATTACATAAGTACACTATCTATTAACAGTTTGTTGTTGCACACATTATAACATTTTATATACCATATTAAGTTTTTGTTAATGATTACCAAATGATTTGTAAACTGTTAAGAAATTGTTTGCAAAACTTCTTTAGGAAACAATGTTTAACAATTAACAAAGTATTAACTATCAATCTAAATAATGTTTATAGATACTTTACAAAGTAGTATTAACCATTTAACAATGTATTACAATCCTAAGTTGCAACTTAAAAAAATATAGGCATCCAAATAACATTTATAGACCTTCAACAAACCAATTATTAACATTAACGATGTATTACAAATATCTATCTATGTATGGTTTATAGATGATTTACAAACAATTTCTTTAAGGTTTACAAATAATTTTGGAATCATTAACAAATACTTATATATATAGTATATAAAATGCATATATAGTATATAAAATGTTATGTGTGCAACAATAAATTGTTTAGAAAAAAAGAAATTATAGCATTACTATTAAATAGTAAACATTATTAATTATAATTTCATTGTTTGTTAACAGTAAAATACTTTAACTAAGTTTAATTAAGTGTTACCTCTACTTGTACTCCACTACATCTCAGAGGTAAATATTGTAGTTTTTACTGCACTACATTTATCAGACAGCTTTAGTTCCTTTGCAAGTTCAGATTATTAATAGATAATATAAATTAAATAATACATTACGATGTGTTATTATAGATGAATTTACCCAACAGTATATAAAGTCATTAAAATGAGCTCCACTTTTACCGGCTGCAACATTAATGTGATGGACAATAATTATCATACAATAATATAATCAGAATTAGGTTTTCATATACAAGGAATTTGCCTTGGTGTTTAGTGCATACAACGAACATATTAAGAGGAAATAAAAAATAAAAGCAAAATATAAGTCAAGAAACATAAATATAGAATAAAAAAATTACAATAAAATTGTGCAGGTTGTGCAAAAATATTGATCAGGGGACGTGCAAAGTGTATATGTACAGTAATATGTCAAATTGTAAGTAATAAAGATAATTCTGCATAATTGTGGTACTTCAAGTAAATTTGATGCGAATACTTTTGTGCTTTTACTTGAAAAAAGCTTGCAAAAACTGAGTTTGCGTAATACTGTATATGACCATGTTGCGACATGTTACAAAACATTATGTTGAGAAACGTGACTCACGGGATATGACATTTCTCTCCAACCGTTAGAAAAGATAAATCATCAGTATATTTGTTCTGTGTTCCTTCTGTTTTATGATACATGATTTGATAAGACGCGTTTTTATATTCCTGTGGCACAGGAAATTCTGGGTTTCCCGTAACTCAGGCCTGAGATTGTTTCTCAAGAAAAACGTCACGTCTGTTATTAATGAGCAACAGTTTCCACAAACAAAGAGTATCTGTAGTGGTGATATCCGTGATATCTGGATTCTTGAATTAGTTTTCCAGTCCAGAAAAGTGACCCTCAATCATTGTTGAAGCACAACAGCTCAGCTGGGCTCTATATTCCTTCTATTCAACAGTTCCTCAGATGGTTCTTTGTCTCTTTCAGTTGTCAGTCTAGTTGAACCATTGGACAGCGTTTTGTTCTCCATGTACTAAACTAGATACCATCTATTAGTAAAGACGAGTTTCTACAAGCTAAAAGCATCAAAGACCATTCAGACATAAGTCCCGTTTCCACCGCAGGAACTTTCCCCCAGAACAACAAACTTTTTGAGAAACTCATTGCATTTCGACTGCAGGGTCTCAATTAATCGTTTTTATACTGCAACTATACTTGTATATACTTGTAGCCCACTAGTTTATGAAAGTACACTTTAAAGTATACTGTCAGTATACCGTTCATTCCTATGAAAGTTGCTCAGTGGAGCATGAAGCCTAAATGGCTCGACTTCCATCTGGTAAAGTACCTACCATGGTACGTAACAGTTTGTCATTTCCCTCATCTGGATATGTTATTCACCGTTTACTCCTGTAAGCTATAAAAACTCCCTGCAGGGTTTTGAAGAGGAAACCATCCAAAAAGGGAGGCGGCAGAAGTTGAAGAAAGGTAAAAAAAGAGGGAGGAGGAAAGAAAGTGTCTGAGAAAAGAGGAGGGAGCTGAGAGTAACAGATCTAAAGAGGAGGAGGAGGGATGGGAGGAGGAAGAAAGTGAAAACAGGAGAGCAGGAGAGAAGAAGGGAGAAGGAGAGGAAGCTCTCCGGTGACCAGACTCTCACTTTCAACCAGGTGGAGACGGACTTCAGCAGCTCTGCACAGAAGAGACAAAAATCAGGGAAACTTTCTTCTTCTTCTTCTTCTTTACTTTTGGATTTACTGCACTGGGGCTTTTTTCCCCCGAAGTTTGAAGTTAAACAGATGAACTTAAGGGACACATTAACTACGAAAGCTGGAATTTGTTTTTGGATGGTTTTCAGATTTCAGCTGTTTTTCTAACGCAGCTCCATGTTTTGTTAATTGGACCAACTGGAGGATTAACTGTCAATTACCCTTCATGGAGAGTTTCTAAACCCTTTTTTGGAAGCCAGGTATTTCAGTGTGTTTCTTTTAACCCTTCTGAGACTCGACTTTAATTACATAAATTGGGTTTCACTGTAAAGCTGAGACTCTGGTGGATCCAATGAGCCCAACTGTATTCATGTGTGATGATGTTAGTCCCCATAGGAGACATTTCATTGTAGTGAGACCATTTCATTGAAACTTGACCTCTCTGTATAAAATGACCTGTGGTGACCTCTAGGATAATCACAGCCTCATGAAACTTTACAGCCACAAACTAGAGACCTAGAGCATTCAGAGGATGGATGGATCAGACTAGAGACCTAGAGCATTCAGAGGATGGATGGATCAGACTAGAGACCTAGAGCATTCAGAGGATGGATGGATCAGACTAGAGACCTAGAGCATTCAGAGGATGGATGGATCAAACTAGAGACCTAGAGCATTCAGAGGATGGATGGATCAGACTAGAGACCTAGAGCATTCAGAGGATGGATGGATCAAACTAGAGACCTAGAGCATTCAGAGGATGAATGGATCAGACTAGAGACCTAGAGCATGCAGAGGATGGATGGATCAAACTAGAGACCTAGAGCATTCAGAGGATGAATGGATCAGACTAGAGACCTAGAGCATTCAGAGGATGGATGGCTTTCCTAGCTAGATTGATCAATAAGGGGGTTTCTGAGCAGTTTACACAACAGAAGTGCTCACCATCTAATCACCGAAAAGAAAATGCAATTCTTGCAGAAATCTCCAAAATGTTAAAAGTTTTTGATCCCAAATCACAGCATGGTCTTTTTCTATGGTGTCTTAATGTGGTATTTTGGAGGGATTATTGATCATTTTTATCAATTCTCCAGTGGTAAAAAATGGTTAAATTTAGCACCAAATCTGTGTAACAAATGATATCAACCCCAAAAATTGCTGCAACAACTTAGGAGACAGAACAGAGCATGGGGATGACCATCAGATACTTCTATCATCATGTTCTAAACCCTTATTTTGACTAGAAAAACTTAACCCTCAGTGCTGAGCTGCATCTCAGATTAATCTTAAGGTTATCAGGTTTCAGATGATGTTCACCACTTCTATGTGACATCTACTGTTGCCCTGCTATCTCCCCCTAAAGACCCCCTGGACCCCCTAAAAAAAGACTAGAACAGGTCTACTGTGGGTCTCAGAGGGTTAACATCTGTAGCTAAACTGATATCAAGACGTTAAATCTTTACTGACTGATCTCTGTTCTCTGTTAAACAGCTGCTAAAGGTCTGGGATTCAGACTCGTGCAGGATTACAGGAAGATCAGTGGATGTTCGAACATGGACTTCTGACGGATTTGAACTTGAATCCTGAAGATCCACCAGGAGGGAGTGGAGTATCTCCGTGAGGATGTCGTAACGGTGTGAGCCAGCGGGATGTGATGATGGTTTTGCTGCCCGTGCCATGCTGAGAGGGTGGTTAGCTCTCGCGAGTGTATATGTGTGTCTCTCCTGTCTGCTCGGCGTGACGTCGCCAAAGACCCCCGGCTGCACTAGACCCCTCCTCCTCGAAAAGGTCAACGGCTTCATCAAAATCGCCAACAATGTATGAGCTTCACTTTATGTCTTTAATATACATTTTTACTGTTTACAATAACCATCATTTATAAATGGTAAATTGATAGTTAATTAAACTTTAGTTATTTTACTGTTAACAAACAATGAAATGTTAATGAATAATGTTTATTAATTATTAGTAATGCTATAACTTATGTTATTTTATCATTAGTTTGTGTACTATGAAATAATTAGTTTATAAATTATATATTGTATCATAGTTGATAAGAGAATTACAATCTGAGTACATTAGTAAAGTGACAAACTATTAACTATCTATATTAATAATGTTTATAGTTGCTTTATTTATATACTTTAAATGAAGTATTTATTAACCATTTAACAATGTTTAACAATTATAATGATCAGTTGCAACTTAATAATAGACATCCAAATAATGTTTATAGACCTTTTAACAAACCAATAATTAACCATTAACAAAGTGTTACAAATATAGATCTAAATAATGTTTTTAGATGTTTTACCAACAATTTGTTAAACATCTATAAACATATAGATACAAATAAATGAAATCAACTATTGATAAATAACAAATTAGAATCTACAAATAACATCTTAATCATTATCAAATATTATATATATATATAGTATATAAAATGTTATAACGTTTGCAGCAATAAACTGTTGGAATAACATCAATTATAGCATTACTAATAATTAGTAAACATTAATAATTATAATTGTATTGTTTGTTAACAATAAAATAACTAAAGTTTAATGAACTATCAATTTAACATTTATAAATTATGGTTATTATAAAGTGTTACCCTTTCACTGTGTCACTGAGAATTATATATATATATCCAGGTTTTATATTCAGGTTTTAGTAGCTGCTTCTCAGTCGGGACGATGTTTAGTCTCTTATCTGACAAAGATGCAGGTATGAATCATCATCATCATGAATCATGGTTTAAATGCATGATTATGGGGTGCAGCGATCTTTGCTATCAGCTTTATTGAAGAGTAATAAACAATATGTCGTGTGACATATCGCCGTCAATAAAAATAACTTGACCTTTGGTTTCGGGACGGTCCAAAAGTCCTGCGTTTGTTCTCCCTCCTGCCTTTAGAGGACTTTACTCTTTGCTCTGAGCGTCTAATAATGACGCTGAAGGTGTTTACATTGGAGTTAGTTGAAAGCCCGGTGTGTCACATACTGTCGCTAAAGGGCGCCTCAGTATCAGACGGTGAGGAGAGAAGAGAAGTCCTGGCGTTTTTCTGTCCGTTTTTCTACAAAAAGTTAGCCCACAGAAAGATTTATTACTTTGGATTACAAACCGTCTGAAAGGAATACGATATGTTCCCAACACCGCATTAGAAAGCTACGGTAGTGACAAAGCAGCTGCAGGTTAAAGTTAGTCTCTACAGCGCAGCGTTCCAGAGATATTCTAAAAAGGGTAATTAAAGTACTTTTCTGTCGTGTACCGACCCCAGGGGGTTAATAGTACGTCACTTGTTCCGACCGTCGAATAACGCCGCGGGTGGGTTTACATTGGAGTTAGTTGAAAGCCCAGTTCGTCACATAATGTTGCTAAAGGGCGCCTCCGTGCGTCGGTGAGAACGGGTTGAACGAGTGGAAATTGACACGAGTTGTTGGACATTTTGTTGGAAAAAGGAGGAATCATTTTTTCTGTAAGATATCATACGAACCGTATAACGTAAGTATACGTTAAGTTAAGTTAAGTTAAGTTAAGTTAAGTTAAGTGGAGTGGAATGACCCTTTAAGCTTTCATTCAGCTGCTTCTCTGCAGCACTAAGTTAGATAATGAGCGTTTTACAACAAGTCCACAGGGCAACAGACTGAGCAGGACGGCCACGGCTCCACTTGGTGAACAATTAGCTTTTTGAATCCTATTTTATCAGAACCGCTGGCAGACATCATTCCACATCTGGATGACATCTGTAAACATTCCTACATCCTTAACATCCAGCTGTTTCGTGACTCTCATCTAGAGAAACATCAGAGCAGGATTTACAGCTCTAAATGTGTCCAACACTCACAGATCTTTGTCTGATTTGTCCTCTCTGTGCTCCGCTGTTGTAAAGCTGTGTGTGGTGTGTCTACATTTAATGCGTTTTAAAAAACTGAAGCACATAAATAATATATAACATTACATAACTTTACGTATTTAACTTTGTGTTCTTCCTCAGACGTCTTTGAACTGCAGCCTGTACACGCCCTCCCATGAAGACGTCATGGTATGAGCTTCCTCCTAAAGCCGTCCACTTGTGATCCGATCACTCAGGACGTACTGTATGATAATACCAGGTGTGATCAGATCACTCAGGACGTACTGTATGATAATACCAGGTGTGATCAGATCACTCAGGATGTACTGTATGATGATACTAGGTGTGATCAGATCACTCAGGACGTACTGTATGATAATACCAGGTGTGATCCGATCACTCAGGACATACTGTATGATAATACCAGGTGTGATCCGATCACTCAGGACATACTGTATGATAATACCAGGTGTGATCCGATCACTCAGGACATACTGTATGATAATACCAGGTGTGATCCGATCACTCAGGACATACTGTATGATAATACCAGGTGTGATCCGATCACTCAGGACATACTGTATGATAACACCAGGTGTGATCCGATCACTCAGGACGTACTGTATGATAATACCAGGTGTGATCCGATCACTCAGGACGTACTGTATGATAATACCAGGTGTGATCCGATCACCCAGGACGTACTGTATGATAATACCAGGTGTGATCCGATCACTCAGGACATACTGTATGATAATACCAGGTGTGATCCGATCACTCAGGACGTACTGTATGATAATACCAGGTGTGATCAGATCACTCAGGACGTACTGTATGATAATACCAGGTGTGATCCGATCACTCAGGATGTACTGTATGATAATACCAGGTGTGATCAGATCACTCAGGACGTACTGTATGATGATACCAGGTGTGATCTGATCACTCAGGACGTACTGTATGATAATACCAGGTGTGATCAGATCACTCAGGACGTACTGTATGGTAATACCAGGTGTGATCAGATCACTCAGGACGTACTTTATGATGATACCAGGTGTGATCTGATCACTCAGGACATACTGTATGATAATACCAGGTGTGATCAGATCACTCAGGACGTACTGTATGATGATACCAGGTGTGATCAGATCACTCAGGACGTACTTTATGATGATACCAGGTGTGATCAGATCACTCAGGACGTACTGTATGATAATACCAGGTGTGATCAGATCACTCAGGACGTACTGTATGATAATACCAGGTGTGATCAGATCACTCAGGACGTACTGTATGATGATACCAGGTGTGATCAGATCACTCAGGACGTACTTTATGATGATACCAGGTGTGATCAGATCACTCAGGACGTACTGTATGATAATACCAGGTGTGATCAGATCACTCAGGACGTACTGTATGATAATACCAGGTGTGATCAGATCACTCAGGACGTACTTTATGATGATACCAGGTGTGATCAGATCACTCAGGACGTACTGTATGATAATACCAGGTGTGATCAGATCACTCAGGACGTACTGTATGATGATACCAGGTGTGATCCGATCACTCAGGATGTACTGTATGATAATACCAGGTGTGATCCGATCACTCAGGACGTACTGTATGATAATACCAGGTGTGATCAGATCACTCAGGACGTACTGTATGATGATACCAGGTGTGATCAGGATCTGATGAATGCTACAAATGATCTTAAATCGCTCGTACGTCCACTTAAGAACAAACATGGCTTCACCTGTCCCTCCATCACCTGTCCCTCTCTCTCATCGTCTCTCATTGTCTCTCTCATTGTCTCTATCATTGTCTCTCTCACTTTATCTCTCATTGTCTCTCTCATTGTCTCTCTCATTGTCTCTCATTGTCTCCCTCTCTCACCTGTCTCCCTCTCATTGTCTCTCATTGTCTCCCTCCTATTATTTATCTCTCATTGTCTCCCTCTCATTGTCTCTTTCTCGTTGTCTCTCTCATTGTCTCCCTCTCATTGTCTCCCTCTCTCACCTGTCTCCCTCTCATTGTCTCCCTCTCCCACCTGTCTCCCTCTCATTGTCTCTCTCATTGTCTTTCTCATTGTCTCCCTCCTATTGTTTATCTCTCATTGTCTCTTACATTGTCTCTCTCATCGTCTCTCTCTCTCATTGTCTCTCTCATTGTCTCCCTCTCCTTGTCTCTCTCATTGTCTCTCTCATTGTCTCTCTCATTGTCTCTCTCTCTCATTGTCTCTCTCATTGTCTCTCTCTCTCATTGTCTCTCTCATTGTCTCCCTCTCCTTGTCTCTCTCATTGTCTCTCTCATTGTCTCTCTCATTGTCTCTCTCTCTCATTGTCTCTCTCATTGTCTCTCCCTCTCCTTGTCTCTCTCATTGTCTCCCTCTCCTTGTCTCTCTCATTGTCTCTCTCATTGTCTCTCTCATTGTCTCTCTCTCTCCTTGTCTCTCTCATTGTCTCTCTCATTGTCTCTCTCTCTCCAGCAGAAATGTCCCGGCTCCTCCCTGCAATGTTTTGCTGCTGAAGTTGAAGTCCTCTTTGTCGAGTGGCATATCAATAATGTCCCCGGAGCGAACAAATTCAGATTGCACAAGAAGCTTGAAGGTGAAGCGAAGAGGTTAATTGAGGTAAGGACGGAGGAAGACAGACACACTTACAGTCTGTAGGACGGGATTTATCATGGAGGGTCGAGATGAGCACTTAAAATTCATTATGAGGACCAAATAATGTTGGAGAGACACAACGCGGTATTTTCTTACATTTCTTATGTTATGAAACATGCCGATTTTAGAGTTTCTTGACATCTGAATTATGTTTCCCTTTACGAAAAAGTACTTTATTTTATTAAGTAAACTAAAGTTCAAGTATATTTCCCAAGAATACTTTATGTAGTAGGTATTCTAATATCAATGTACTAGTAGTATACTTGTAAGTGTACTACTTCAATACTTCTTGGGACTAAATTGGCCCACTCTTTAGTTTATAAAGTATACTTTTTAGTGTACTTTGTTGTGAGAATAGTGAACTTTGAGAGCACAGCTAGTTTCTAAGTTGTATTTTGTAAAGCATGCTATACTGTGAAGTGAACTCATAGGTATGCTGTTAGTTTACTAGTTCTATACGTGTAGCCCACTCTTTAGTTTATGAAAGTACCCTTTAAAGTATACTCTCCGTTAACTACTAGTTTAATAGTTTTTACTGCAAGTATACTCGTAAGTTTTCTTTAACTTATAGTAATTAGTCAATGATTTATGTATTACATAAAGAGACATTTGCTATTTGACTTGATGTTTTGCAAAATTAATCACACATTCACCAATTCAAAATGAACCTTAAAGGGAGATTAGTCAAGTATTTAATACTCTTATCAACATGGGAGTGGACAAATATGCTGCTTTATGCAAAATGTATATATATATTTATTATTTTAAATCAATTAAAAACACAAGTTAAACCAGCGGTCAGCAACCTGCAGCTCTTCAGCTCCTCTCCAGCGGCTCCCTGTGGATTTAAAAAAATGGAAATGAATAACTGTTTTTTGTTTAAATTTTTATTTTTATTTATCATTGTTGTAGGTCTATGGTACGACAGTACGACGGAGTATTAGGACCACTTTGAGGAAAAATAATAAATCTGAGATTTAGAGAATAAAGTCATCTAGTCATTTTACGTGTTATTTTCTTTTTTTCCCGTAAAGTTATGACTTCATTCTCGTAATATTACGACTTTTTTTCTCATAAAGTTATGACTTTATTCTCGTACCAATGGATTCATTCTACTTTCATATGATACCAGTATCTTCACTCTAGCTATAAAACTAAGGCCGCTACAACCTCCGAAAGACTGATTGCATTAATGTGTTTAACGCTCAACGTTAAACAGTCACAGACTTGTGAGTTAACAGACGAGTAAGAAACGTTGGACTCTGACTCGTCTGTTGGGAAACTCCCGCTGTCGCTGCGAGGAACAACCTCGCCGTGACATCGTGAATCACGGAGTTGCTCCACAGAGCGACCGGTGGAATGTGTTAAACCACAGCTGGAGGTGGAGCAGAGGAAGAGAACCAGATGTTGCCACACTTCCTGTTGTCTTCCTCCTCACTCACTGACATCATGATCCAGCTGTTGGGACTTATGGAGGGTTTATTTCCTGTGTTTGGGTCTCAGACTCGCTGTAAACCCTGGGGGTTGTGTGTGTGCTGTTGGACTACTACTGTTTTAACTTTATGAGGACCAGTCTGGGAACATTTCTGGAGAATGAGTAGGCCTTCTGTCCTCCCTTCTTCAAAGGGCTCTTACTTCACTTACTCACTGTATATATCAATTACTCATCTTGAATTCTTGAAGAAAGCTTCTCTCATGCCTCCATGGTGAACGAAGAATCAAAAAACGGACAGAAGTCATGATGAATTAAAGTAAATGAATTAAAGGGGGCTGCGTTTAACAACAGCAAAACTATATCACAATGTGTTTAAAACCTCTCTCACCACTCGGTGTATAACCCGTAGTAGTATAATCCAAGTCTCATTTATCCAGTCGTATGCTCACTACTTCCCAAACACGTACATCTTCTCTAAAATCATACTATTTAAAACACTTCTGCATTAACAGTCTCGCTCGCGCAGACACATTACTCGAGTCAGCATACGACTGGATAAATTACACTTGGATTATTCTGCACCAGTTGTGTGAGAGTTTGTAAACAGATGTTTTGATATAGTTTTGCTGTTGTTAAACGCGGCCCCCATTTACTTTAATTAGAACAGTCAAAGTTAACGCAATAATAACGCGTTAACGCAAACGCCACTAATTTCTTAAACGCAATTTGTGATTTTTAGGTTGTAGCGGGTTCAGTTTTAAAGCTAGAATGAAGATACTGTTCATCATATGAAACTAGAAAAACCTGCTGAATCCATCGGTACCAACCATGTCAGACTAGTTTGTAGTGAAGGAGGTCAAATAACGCTCCAAACTTGTGCAACATTTTCGTGAGGAAAAACTGTCATGGCCATTTTCAAAGGGGTCCCTTGACCTCTAGATATGTGAATGTGTGAAGGTTTTTGTCCAAAATAATGTCAGAAAATTGTCAGAAAAAAAGTCATAAAAAACTTTGAGAAATATCCGAACAATGTCCGAAAATTGTCCAAGAAATGGCAAAAAAAATGTTTTTTAAAAAGTCTGGAAAATGTCAGAAAGAAAGGCAGAAGAAAAGTCCAATACTGGTATCATATGAAACTATAAAATCTGATGAATCCATCGGTACCAACCATGTCAGACAAAGGGGTCCCTTGACCTCTGACTTCCAGATATGTGAATGTAAATGGGTTCTATGGGTACCCACGAGTCTCCCCTTTACAGACATGCCCACTTTATGATAATCACATGCAGTTTGGAGCAAGTCATAGTCAAGTCAGCACTCTGACACACTGACAGCTGTTGTTGCCTGTTGGGCTGCAGTTTGACATGTTATGATTGGAGCACATTGTTTCATGCTAAATGCAGTACCTGTGAGGGTTTCTGGATCAATATCTGTCATTGTTTTGTGTTGTTAATTGATTTACAATAATAAAAATATACATACATTTTGCATAAAGCAGCATATTTGTCCACTTCCATGTTGATAAGAGTTTAATACTTGACAAATCTCCCTTTAAGGTTCATTTTGAACAGATAAAAAATATGCGATTAATCAAGATTAACTATGGACAATCATGATTAATGGCAATTAAATATTTGAATTGATTAACAGCCCTAATTACGATGCAATAAAGAGTCTGAAAGCCACTTTGTGAGTTTAAGAGCAGCTTTTTCACCGTTTCTTTCTTTCACATATATCACTTTATCATCTGCATACATTTGAACGTCGGCTCCAACACATGCTGAAGGCAGATCATTAGTCTATAAGCCGAAGAGGAGAGGACCTAGACTAGAGCCCTGGGGTACTCCGACATTATAACTGAGAGTGGGTGACAACATGTCCTTTAGGTCTGGGGTTATAATATTTGATGATTTTATTTAACAACTCTGCTCCAGTTGCTCTTTAGGTCTCGTTTGCATTTATATAATATTAATATATCTCTGTTTCCCCTCCACAGACGACCACAGAGTCAGGATGTCGTCAGTGTGAAGTCTTCGAGATGAAACAACCATTAATGTTCCTCGAAGACCTTCAAAGGACTCTTCAGTGGATGAACGCTCGGTACTGCCCCGTACCCTCCCAAAAATGACTTTCAAAACACCCGTTTTCCTCTTCATGAACTTTTTATATGACCTGAGCACAAATAAAGTGCACCATGCATGATGTCTGAGCTTCTCAGTCGTGTTTCATTTACAGCTGGAGGGAACAAAGCGGCGGCATTTTGGTAAAATACCTGGATTCTCTAATCTGCAATACAAACAAATCTCTTATTGAATCTTTTATCTCTTTTTATTAGCAATCAACATTGTACAAAATATCACCCGATTGAATGGGTGTTATCAGCATTTATCAGCCCCATAGATATGGGTTAGAAGGGGCCTGTTATCATCTATTCACATGTTTGATCACGATGCGAATACAAGAAGACGACGCCGACCTCTAGTGGCTGTAGTAAGTATGACGGGAGTAAAGGAGGAAGTCAGGTGACGTAGTATAACGAAGCAACAAAGTCCACGTAGGAAGGCCAAAAACCAAGATGGCGATTTCTCTCTAACAGCCAGCAGGGGGCGACGACTCTGGTCGTACAGAAGTCTCTGAGAAAATGAGCCTACTTCTCTCTTGATCTATTACCTCAGTAAACATTGTAAACATGAGTTTATGGTCTCAGTCTTCTTCAATACAGCATGATGTTCATTTAGTAAATGATGGTCCCATAATGAGTCAGGTAGACCATAAAGCAGGGGATGTTTTAGGGCAATCGTTTGATCATTCTCTCTAATCATTTCATCACACCATCTATCTGTTGGCTGTCAACAGGAAGTGGTAAAAAGCTGCTACAGACCGCAGAAGAAGAAGAAAGTCTGGTTAAGGTCATTGTCAGTGTAACAAGATGTGGAGTTTGTATCAAAGCCAACAGAAAACATTTAACAGCAAGGGTGGAAATCCAGCTGCTGGAAGACACATGTTCATCCTGAATCTGCAGAGCTCCAACAACAAAAACTCTTTTTGCAATGACGGAAAGATTATTTATTATTAACGAAGGTTATTTCCCAGTTAAAAGATGAACGGTGTTATTCTGTAGTTTCTTATACTAATATCTATGTACCACTAGTATACTTGTCGTATGAGCCAAGTATACTTGGACTTTTCTGTATACTTAAAGGGACTGTTTGTAACTTCTTACTCGTATAAATCATTGCTGGTCGGTGTCTCATGCTCGCTCGGTGTGTCTCCGCTGTTCAGACTCAGACTCCAACACAAACTCCAGTGAAGCACCAAAACCTCTTGGTTGTATCTAGTGAAGCTGTTAAACAGTGTTGGCCGCGGTCGGAGGACACGGGGGAGACCGTAGCTTTGGTCTCCAGGACCGGAGTCTCTGCTCCTCTGCTCCTCTGCTCCTCTGCTCCTCTGCCTGCCTTCACTCACACACCGTGCTCCTTCTCTCTCTCTCTCTCTCCACCTCTCACGTGCACGCTGCTCACTCCACACTGCAGAAGAGTTAGTTTAGCTCTGAGAATATCTAGTGAATGTTCAGTGGACGTTTGTGCAGAAATAACTGCTGCAGCTCCTCCAGACCAACAGAGGTTTCCCGTGTCTTGTGAAGTGACGGGGCTCCGCAGAGAGAAACGTTATCGTCTCCCCCGTTCCCTCCGGCCGCGGTCGGGAGGCTGAGGCGGGAAAAGCCAACACTAGGATCAGCACTGATTCATGGAGAGACCTTGGTCTGGTCAGCTAACATTACTGCCAAGCAGCTGAAATATAGAGTGATATTGTGCTTTTAGCTGACGTGTGTCTCCTCACTGTGTTGAGCGATGCTCCTTCATGTCTATGTAGAGCGAGCACAAGCGCCAGCAACAGGACGCTGACTTTAGTTGACTTAACGGACACAGGTGAAGCTGTTAACAACACATTTAGGATTCTTACTAACAGTCCCTTTAAATAAAAAAACAAAGCAGAAAAAATATATTGTCAAAAATGACACGTTTTTAATAAAAATTACAGTGCAGCAGACATATTGAAAATGAAAACTTAAATATATATTTTTTATAATTAACTGTCATATAAGAAAGAAAAAAAAAAAGAAAATGAGAAAAAAATTTAACTGATTATAATTCTCCTTATTGAATGATCAGGTAGTTATTTATCCAGTTAATGTTTTAATCTTTTAGTTTATAAAATGTCTGAAATGAGAGAAAAATGTCCAAGGTGACGTCTTCATGTGTCTTGTTTTGTCCAAAAAAACTCCAAAAATATTCAGTTTCCATGATGTAAACAGAGAAAAGCTGCAACCAGAGGATGACCTGTGTTTTATATACTCGTCTTCAGCAACGACAGCAGCCCACATTCATGTTAAATAAACGCAGAAATATAAGCAGCAGGTTTGGAAAGAAAGAAATAAAGAAAACAATCCGCTCTGGGATCCGTTTAGTGCGTTTAAAGCAGCAGAAACACACTCAAGAGACACGCTCTGTTCATCTCTTCCTGACAGAAAACCTTTCGCTATGCTTCTTCTGTATATATATATATATACATATATACATACACACACACACACTGTATATATATATATATATATATATATATATATATATAATTATAATGTTTTCTGCTGTTAATATGTATACTGTCATTTTGAAATAAAAAAAACCCCAAAAACTAAAAAAACACAGTGTTCAAAATGACATTATACATATTAACAGCAGAAAACATTATATATATATATATATATATATATATATATATAATTATAATGTTATAATGTATTCTGCTGTTAATATGTATACTGTCATTTTGAAATTAAAAAAAACTAAATAACTAAAACAGCACGCTGTGTTCAGGCTCCTCGTCCCGCTGACGGTGCAGCAGCTCTGCTTCTGCACATGCTCAGTGGGCCTCGTGGACCCACTCATTAATTTACGTCTTCATGTGTCTTGTGTTGTCCAAAAATATTCAGTTTCAATGATGTAAACAGAGAAAAGCTGCAACCAGAGGATGACCTGTGTTTTATATACTCGTCTTCAGCAACGACAGCAGACGAACATTCATGTTAAGTAAACGCAGAAATATAAGCAGCGGGTTTGAAAAGAAAAAAAATAAACAAAACAATCCGCTCTGGGATCTGTTTAGTGCGTTTAAAGCAGAAGAAACACACTCAGAAACACACTCTGTTCATTTCTTCCTCACAAAACAAAAAAGCAATGAAAACAATTAATGTATGCAATATCTTTAAAGTCTTTAAGTGAAATTATTGTCATACTCTTGCGAGGTCTTTTTTTATTTTTAATTTTATGTTGGTTTTGTTTCATTTCTGTTGTCCCTTTTATGTGTGGCATTATGATTTTAATGTTTTCTGCTGTTAATATGTATACTGTCATTTTGATGTAAAAAAACAAAAAAAAAAGCACGCTCAGTTCAGGCTCCTCGTCCAGCTGACGGTGCAGCAGCTCTGCTTCTGCGCATGCTCAGTGGGCCTCTTGAACCCACGCTGCGCATGCTCAGTGGGCCACTTGAACCCACTCTGCGCATGCGCAGTGGGCCACTTGGACTCACTCCCATGACGGTCAGATGTACTGATCTCCTCGGTTCTGGATCGATCAGCCTCCCTCAGCTCTCGGGCTTGTCCTTGTTGGGTCCCATGAAGTCCAGTCCGTCCACCGGGATGTCCTTGTCCCGGATGGCGGTCTGCACGCAGCGCTGGTAGCTCTTGAAGCTCTCGGTGCACGGGTCCCCGCTCCGGTCTCCCTTCAGGAACTGCTCCGCGAACCAGCGGTTGAAGCACTGGTCGTACTCCCGCTTGAGCTCGGTGCAGGCCTCTCCGACGCTGTTCATCTCCTCTCCGGCCGCAGCTGAAGTCCTTCAGAGAGTCAGAAGACACGACGAGGAGGAGGAGGAAGAAGAAGAAGAAGAAGAAGAAGAGACAATATGGAGGATTTTATTCTTAACTGCGTCAACACGAACTCTCCTTGAACCGCGACATGTGATTGGCTGCTGGTTTGAGAGCGACGTAGTAACGTAATGGCGTCACGACGTGTCAAAGATATTGCGTTGAGAGAGAGGAATCACTCTGAGATTCAAGATACAAGATTCAAGAGTTTTATTTGCCATTTGCACCTTTAAGTACATTGGAATTCTGAGCAATTCTTATTATTTTTATTGATTTACATTCATATTCTTGTTTCTCTGTACCATTTTCTTGAGTATATGTCTGCAATGTTTGTATATTTGAATGTTTTTTTTTCAATAAAGATTAAGAAACCCCCCCCCACCCCCTGAGGAATGACAGCGTCGTTTTTTTGTACTTTTCGTTTGATGCTCAAATAAAGCTCATGAGCTTGTAAACATACAATGTTTGCAGTAGGCTTACTTCTTGCACCATTAACTAATCTATCTGTAACTGGTCCCCCGAGCCATCAAACTGTACAACACCTCTCTAGGGAGGTGGGGGGGGGGGGACAAAGGAGGACGGTCTGCAGGACAGATAATAAAGCACACAGTGCACTTTAGACTAAGCTACTGGAGTTACCCTGCACTATACTCACTTTTAACAGTTTTCTTCATCTCCTTGTATTTTTATATCTGGTATATTTTTTGTACTTTGCACTACTAACTTTTTTTACTGTCTTTTTACTAACATGTTTTGCTATATGGAACTGTGATGCTGGAAACTTGAATTTCCCTCTGGATCAATAAAGTTACAATCTATCTATCTATCTATCTATCTATCTATCTATCTATCTATCTATCTAAACACATGAAAGACACATGAAAATTATTAATAAAACGTGAAATAATAGTTAAAAAAATGAAAAATATGTGATAAATGTCTGGAAAATATCCCAAAAATACAGTAAAATATGTGAAAACTATACAAAATAACATTTATTAGTAAAGAGGACTTTCTACAAGCTGAAAGCATGAAAAAACATTCAGTCATATAGAGTATCTATCTATCTATCTATCTATCTATCTATCTATCTATCTATCTATCTATCTATCTATCTATCTATCTATCTAATTTTCAAAAATGGAGGCAGAGTGAGACCTCTACCCCTTTTTTGACCAAACCACTATCCAAAAAACCCCGCGAGAGTTCACGCAGCTTGGTGAAATCTCGCGTCTCTCCAAGAAGACGCGCTAAGCTTCAGACTGGTGTAAATCAGCTCATATTGACTTTAATTGATCATTTATAGAGATATCGATCAGCAGCGAGGCTGAACCCGGGTGAGCAGCAGCCGCGGAGATCAGCGGAGAACCTCTGACTGGAGCTGTTCTGGAGATATTGATGTAAACTACGTTAGCATGCTCTGCTTCCGGAGCTACCTGCTAGCTGCTCGGCTGTTGTTGCTGTTGATTCTGACTGTAGCTAGGAGGCTGTTCCAGTGAGGCTGTTTAGTGAGGCTGTTCCAGTGAGGCTGTTTAAGTGAGGCTGCTGACTCTCTGTGTTTCTTCTTCAGGGTTTAAGGTTCTTCTGACTGAAAGATGTCTGACAGCGATGACAGCGACTTCTCCGACAACCAGAGTGGAGGAAGCAGCGACGGAGAGGCCGAGGAGGTGGAGGACAACGAGGTGAGCTAAGCTAACTGATGCTAACCGCTAAGCTAACTGATACTAGCTGCTCAGTGATGCTAGCTGCTCAGTGATGCTAGCTGCTCAGTGATGCTAGCTGCTCAGTGATGCTAGCTGCTAAGCTAAGTGATGCTAGCTGCTAAGCTAAGTGATGCTAGCTGCTAAGCTAAGTGATGCTAGCTGCTTAGCTAAGTGATGCTAGCTGCCCAGTGATGATAAGCTCAGTGGTGCTAGCTGCTAATCTAAGTGATGCTAGCTGCTAAGTGATGCTAGTTTCTAAGTGATGCTAAGCTAAGTGATGCTAGCTGCTAAGCTAAGTGATGCTAGCTGCTAAGCTAAGTGATGCTAGCTGCTAAGTGATGCTAGTTGCTAAGTGATGCTAAGCTAAGTGATGCTAGCTGCTAAGCTAAGTGATGCTAGCTGCTAAGCTAAGTGATGCTAAGCTAAGTGATGCTAAGCTAAGTGATGCTAGCTGCTAAGCTAAGTGATGCTAAGCTAAGTGATGCTAAGCTAAGTGATGCTAGCTGGCTGCAGGTAAACATTGTGATTTAAAGTGGAACAAAGTGTCAGAAGATAACAGCACTAAACCTCTGGTGGATATAAACGCTGCAGACGTCTGTTATTAATGTTTGACTAATACTAATCTAATGGAATGATATATATATATATATATATATATATATATATATATATATATATATATATATATATAGTAGAACATTCACAGGGGACATTTTTATACTTGTATTATACTTAAAGTTACATACTTTTACTAAAGTAACATTTTCTCATCAGGACTTTATCTTTACAGTGTAGTACTTTGACTTCAGGACAGGATCTGAATACTTCACAGTATCTTTACAGTGTAGTACTTTGACTTCAGGACAGGATCTGAATACTTCACAGTATCTTTACAGTGTAGCACTAGTACTTTAAACCACAGTACTTCGTCCACCACTGACTGTTTATTTGTTGTGATCCGTCTCCAGGAGGAGACCAACAGCCCCGTGGGCAGCGACAAGGTAGCAGAGGAGGAGGGGGAGGACCTCCTGGAAGATGAGGAGGAGTACGATGAAGAGGAGGAGGAGGACGACGATGACCGTCCGAGGAAGAAGCCGAGACACGGAGGCTTCATCCTGGACGAAGCCGGTAGGGACCGAGTACTCCTTCGGTCTTTATCTGATGTCACTTCCTGTTGCTTCTCAGGGACGAAAGGAGCTTTAATGGTAGTTTTAATACTCGTCTTCTGTGTCTGTCCTCTCTGTCTAGATGTGGACGATGAGTATGAGGACGAGGAAGATCAGTGGGAGGAAGGAGCTGAAGATATTCTGGAGAAAGGTAAGGAGCTCGACCTGTTCATGAAGAGAGCGTTTTCATATTTGACTCCTCAGGTGTTGTTGATGTTGCTGAGACAAACGCTCATGAAATGTGAGTTTTGTACGTTTTTTTAAATCAACCTAACGAATCCCCCAAAACACCAAATCTAACCAAACTCTTCTTTCTCTGAGACAAGATACGTTTGTTACAGCACTTGTGTTCTGCATTGTTTTAAAGCTATGCAGACCAATATTTTATCCCTAACTGTGGTCACAGACGTGAACCATGTTTGGATCCTGAGAGCAGACTGGTTCTGATTAAAGGACCACTTTAGTGTTTTTCAATGTTTTAGCCATTTAACAAGAAATCACACAAACAAAACACAAACTGCTGCTCATTTTCCAGAATATGCTGTCGTGTTTTTAAATGTGTTTTTTTAATAGCTTTTAAGCAGCCGCTGGTTTTGGTTCATTTGCTAGTTTCTAAACTCTACGAGCAGATTTTCATGTTGCTCTGAAGTGAACTGAAGTCGAAGATGAAACATTAGAACAACTGAAGCGTAATCTTTGGCGATGAAACAAAGGACGTGGCGTAGGCGATGACGACAGGACGTGATGTAGGCGACGCTGACAGGATGTAGGTGATGACGACAGGACGTGATGTAGGCGACGCTGACAGGATGTAGGCGATGACGACAGGACGTGATGTACGCGACGCTGACAGGATGTAGGTGATGACGACAGGACGTAGGCGATGACGACAGGACGTAGGCGATGACGACAGGACGTGATGTAGGTGACGCTGACAGGACGTAGGCGATGACGTCAGGATGTGATGTAGGCGACGCTGACAGGACGTAGGCGATGATGACAGGACGTGATGTAGGCGACGCTGACAGGACGTAGGCGACGCTGACAGGACGTAGGCGATGACGACAGGACGTGATGTAGGTGACGCTGACAGGACGTAGGCGATGACGTCAGGATGTGATGTAGGCGACGCTGACAGGACGTAGGCGATGATGACAGGACGTGATGTAGGCGACGCTGACAGGACGTAGGCGACGCTGACAGGACGTAGGCGATGACGACAGGACGTGATGTAGGTGACGCTGACAGGACGTAGGCGATGACGTCAGGATGTGATGTAGGCGACGCTGACAGGACGTAGGCGATGATGACAGGACGTGATGTAGGCGACGCTGACAGGACGTAGGCGATGACGACAGGACGTGATGTAGGCAACGCTGACAGGATGTGATGTAGGCGACGCTGACAGGACGTAGGTGATGACAGGATGTGATGTAGGCGACGCTGACAGGACGTAGGCGATGACGACAGGACGTGATGTAGGCGATGCTGACAGGACGTAGGCGATGACGACAGGACGTGATGTAGGCGACGCTGACAGGACGTAGGCAATGACGACAGGACGTGATGTAGGTGACGCTGACAGGACGTAGGTGATGACAGGATGTAATGTAGGCGACGCCGACAGGACGTAGGCGACGCTGACAGGACGTAGGCAATGATGACAGGACGTGATGTAGGCGACGCTGACAGGACGTAGGCGATGACGACAGGACGTGATGTAGGTGACGCTGACAGGACGTAGGCGATGACGTCAGGATGTGATGTAGGCGACGCTGACAGGACGTAGGCGATGACGTCAGGATGTGATGTAGGCGACGCTGACAGGACGTAGGCGATGATGACAGGACGTGACGTAGGCGATGCTGACAGGACGTGATGTAGGCGACGCTGACAGGACGTAGGCGATGCTGACAGGACGTGATGTAGGCGATGCTGACAGGACGTGATGTAGGCGATGCTGACAGGACGTAGGTGTCATTGTAGGAGGTGTTGACATGACGTAGGGATGTCATATAGAGTTCTGTAGTGCGCTCGCATCACTGCAGTGTGGAACCAAAACTAACTGGATCAAATGTTCCAATATAAGAAACACAGGAACCTTCGTTCAGACCTTCAGGTGTGAAAAGGCCTTTAAAAGTCGGTGTATCTGTAAAGTGTCTTCAGGGTTTAGTGTTAACCTGATGTGATGAGGAGAGCCTGTGTTCAGTCTTCAGGGTTTAATGTTGATGTGTTAACCTGATGCGATGTAGAGAGCCTGTTTAGCTTCAGTTTTGTTGTCTGACTGAACTCTCTCTGTCTTATCGGTGCTCCTCTCTTGTCATGCATGTCCTCTTCAGTTAACGGTAATATACTCCAGACTCCTCCCGCTCTGACGTCTCCATGTTTTATACATCGATGTGTATCTGAAGCAAATGGAAGATCCGTTTCATCCATTTGATTAAATCCATGTTCTCAGAATGTATTAACCCCCACTTCATCTCAGCACAACTTGTGAGCGTGCAGCACGACGCCAGGAAGCACTGATGGCAAATCATTATTGGCTCCTTGATCAGACACAACAAGACAACACAAACAGTTACTGTTCACTGATTTGAACTGGCTACCAAATCAGCTGAAATGCTGCAAACAGCATCTTCTAATACATTTTATTGTTGGATGAAATCCATCAATCTCTTGGGTGTATTTCTGCATCCAGAGGTTTGACGTAAAGCAGAAGAGTTCATAATGAATCTGAATTTGTTGTAAAGTAACTCCTCCTTCAGAGAACCAAGTGTGATCATTTGCCCGACTCTGCTACCTGGTCGAAGGCTGCCATGTTTTTATTTTCAGTTTTTGGACTAACGGATTTGGTTGAAGCTTTTTATGTGGCACATGGTAATGCATAGCATCACTGAAGGCACAAGTACAGCAGAAACAAACTGCTGACGACGACAACGGCGGCGGCAAAATGTCCAGTTGGCGACGGAAATGTCTTTTATCGTCGCGGTGTGCACCGGCTCCGAACCGGTTTCCTAGAAGTGCGTTCAAGTAGGTCTGATGTTGCGTTCAATGACAGCTGAGCCAATCAGTGCTCTGTAGGCAGAAAACAGTCACGAAAATAGTTGTACAGGTTGATGTAACTCACAGAAGGAACAACTCCTAAATCCACATATTCCTCCAGACAAAATAAAAGTCTGGTGATTATTCTATATTTTCTTATTGACAGACTCGACAATGAAGCTCCATCCGCCGCTGAAAATAGTCCCCAACTAATCCACTATTTCCTCCCGTTTGTTCGATAAAGACTAAAGTTGCAACGTTTAATCCATTAGTTGTCAATTATTAAATTAACTGCCAACTATTTTGATAATCAATTAATCAGTTTGAGTCGTTTTTTTAAGAAAAATAAATGTCATTCTCTGATTCCAGCTTCTTAAATATGAATGTTTTCTGGTTTCTCTCCTCTATGACAGTAAAACAAGACATTTGAGGACGTCCTCTTGGACTTTGGGAAACACCGGTTGACCTTTTTCACCGTTTTATAGACCAAACAACTAATCGATTAATCGAGAAAATAATCAACAGATTAATCGACAATGAAAATAATGGTTAGTTGCAGCCCTGACAGTCGCCAGATGTTTTAGGAAATTGAGTCTTTTTTTAAAAATATGAAACTATATATTTGTGTTTTTAAAGATTACGTCTTCAGTAGGAACCAATAAGCTGAGAGACACAGACAGGAAGTCAGAAAGTATTAAGAGACGTACTAATGACGTTGTTGACAATAAGAACAAATACAGAATATCACCAACCTTATTGTTTTAATAAATTCATAAATATAATTTATCATAAAATCTATTCATAGTTTTATTTTTTATTTTTTATTTATTAAATCATATATTTACTGAGCGTTTCCTGCGATGTGCCGGTTGCGTTTCCTGCGATGTGACGTTTGCGTATCGTGATGTGACGGTTGCATGTCGTGATGTGACGGCTGCGTATCGTGATGTGACGGTTGCGTGTTGTGATGTGACGGTTGCGTGTCGTGATGTGACGGTTGCGTGTCGTGATGTGACGGTTGCATGTCGTGATGTGACGGCTGCGTATCGTGATGTGACGGTTGCGTGTCGTGATGTGACGGTTGCGTGTCGTGATGTGACGTTTGCGTATCGTGATGTGACGGTTGCATGTCGTGATGTGACGGCTGCGTATCGTGATGTGACGGTTGCGTGTCGTGATGTGACGGTTGCATGTCGTGATGTGACGGCTGCGTGTCGTGATGTGACGGTGGCGTGTCGTGATGTGACGGTTGCGTGTCGTGATGTGACGGTTGCGTGTCGTGATGTGACGGTGGCATGTCGTGATGTCGATGCTGAAACGATGTGTGATGTCGTGCAGCTTTAGTTCCTGCTGTACTTTGACCTTTGACCCCTCACTGGCCTCATGCTTCTCTGCCGTACCGTCACCATTAATCCACATGTTTTCCTCTTGTTTTTTTTCTCCCATCATGCTTTGTGTTGCTGCTGCCTGACTCCTGTGTGCTCTGCCCTGATGATCAATGTCTTTTGGCTTCTGTCCTCTCCTCTTCATCCTCCTCTTCATCCTCCTCTCGGCTGCTGCTAATCCTTCTTTTGTTTTTTCCTTCTTCACCTGACGCCTCTTTCTCTTCTCTTATTTTCCCTCTATCCCTCCATCTTCATCCCTTACCTCTCTTCCTACTTCCTTCCATCCTTTGCTCTCCTCTGTATCTCTCGCTGCTCATCTTCCTTTGATTCTTTTGTTTTCTTGGATTGCTTCTCTTTCTCTCTGCTCCTTTGGTTTCTTACCTCTCCTTTCTCTTCTGCTCTCCGTCCTTCCTCCTTTTCCTTTATCTTTTAATGCCTTTCTTTCTCTCTGCTCCTGCTCTTCCTCTCGCCTGCTCTTTTACTCTCCTCTTCCTCCCTTTCTCCCTCTCTCTCTCCGATGGGTCCTGAGCAGAGGAGGCTGAAGGTAAGTCTGCTCTAAACTTGTTCATTATTTCATCTAAATTCAGTTAGAACATGAATATAACCCCCGTCCCTCCCTCCTCTCTCCCTCTCAGTGTCTAACATCGACCATGTGGTTCTGGATGAAGACCACTCCGGATCCAGAAGGCTGCAGAACCTCTGGAGGTAACAGATCACTCAACATCTCTGTTAAATCTGTTAACTGGGACGTAAAAGTCAGACAGTTTTTTAAGGAACTCTAAAGAACTTAAAACCCGTTTCAGTTGCAGGAAGCAGGTCTAGATCTACTTCCTGTCCCTTCTCCAGGGTTAAGACTTTCTGATCCTCAGGAACACAAGCTTCACCTAGTAACAAAGTCCTATTAGGGCGCTTTCACCAGCCAACCTGTTTAATTTGAACTCCGGTGCGGTTCGTTTGGGCGGTTGTGAACGCAGTAATCGTACTCTGGTGCAAACTAAAACAACCGGTCCGAGACCGCTTGCGAGAGCTGGTCTCGGACTGAAGTGAACCGTATTAAAACAACATTTATCCAGTTTAAAATTGATGCGACACAACAGATAAACATCGTCCGCTACCATCAGTGGATGGCATCTTATTTGCAGATGGCGGTCAACAAGGCGGATATGGGCCGATACCGATGTGGGGTCGATGAATCGGTGCATCTCTAACAAAGAGTCTTGTGTTCTTGATTTAATTAATGTTGTGTATCACGGACTAACTGTGTGTGTTGTGTGTTGCAGAGACTCCAGAGAGGAGGCACTGGGGGAATATTACATGAGGAAATACGCCAAATCCTCAGGAGGGGAGCAGTGAGTATCTTTGATCCTTCACCTTGTAAAGAGATGGTGTTTACGCTACAGTGACGTGTCCAAGTACTCTACTAGCTGTGAGCTCACAACTCATTTGATTTCTTTCACCTATGTGTTGATCAGTGTAAAGTGTTATGGTATGTTTGTTTTTGTTTTTTTCATCCCAAAATACGTCTCCAGTTATGATTCCAAAAAAAACACAAATTGTCTTTATTAACTTCAACTGCAGAGAGAAGCAGGCCTGTATTAGTTTATATTAAAGGCAGGGCTTCATTTCTAAGGTAAAATACAAATTACGGGGGAGGAGGGTAACATTCAAGAAAAGAATAAAGTTGTAAATTTATAAGAATAAAATATAAAATATTTTCTGAGATGTACGTGAAAAATACTCCGATATTCTCTGAGATTAAAGTTGTAAATCTACAAGATATTTTTTTTATATTCTCTGAGATTACAGTCGTAAATTTATAAGAAAAAAAATCAGATATTCTCTGAGATTAAAGTCTTAAATTTAGGAGAATTAAAAAATCCCAAATTTATGAGAAAATAACTCAAATCCGTACGTTGTTTTTCTTCTGAATCTCCCCGATTCACACCTTCAAATGTCTCTTTGAAGTCTTGATGCTGATGATAATTTGGTGATTCTGGGCTAAAATCCCGAGTATTTCCTGATCAATAAATGTGATTGTATAATTTGAAGAGGTCGTCCACTGCAGGCGTAATACACTGCAAGCAGCGGCGTATGCAAGGTTGGATCAACCTCATCAAACCACAATGTGGTTCATTGTACATTTCTTATTATCACAATTAATGTTTTCATTTCACATTAAAAGCCTTTCAGCGGCTCTCTTTCCTGGTAGGCTTTTATTGTGAAACATCAGCAGGAAGTGTTTAGTTTCATCGATGTTATCTTAGCGGTGATCAACAGTAGAAGTAATCAGTGAGTAAAAACAAGGTTTGTGTTGAAAAGAGAAGATTGGTAGCAGATTATTGAAGTTGTTTCACAACGTGGGGAACTTTCCTTCTTTTGAAGCTTCATGTGGGAGGGAACGTTGCACAGCATTTTACTTTATAGAGCTTTGCTAACAGGAAGCTTCATCTATAAAAAACAACCTTTGCATGTGGTCACCTTGTTGTTCTTCTTCTGTGGTGTGCAGTTTCTCTGGAGGGTCCGAGGAGCTCTCTGATGACATCACCCAGCAGCAGCTACTTCCTGGTGTCAAGTATGTGTGAAACTCTCATCGACCAATCAGCATCGAGACGCCTCCACCTGAAGGTTATGACTTAATGTTAACATGTGTTTGTGTCGTCATCAGGGATCCCAATCTGTGGACGGTCAAGTGTAAGGTGTGTTTACTCACTCAAACACACACACACACACACACGCACACACCATCACAACTACACACACATGAACACACACATCCTCAACGTATCTTGTCTTGTTAGATCGGCGAGGAGAGGGCGACGGCCATCTCTCTGATGAGGAAGTTCATCGCTTACCAGTTCACCGACACAGTAAGAAACTACGCTCTACTTATTACTTATTATCTAGGGATGCACCGAAACCGGTACGCGGTAGACTCCTTGGTCCGTGTTTCAAGACGGGTCGAGTGGGTTGCAGACATCGCCGCAGACCCCTGGCGCCTTTTACGTGGGCCGAGCCCCGATATGGGGCTGCGACTCGGTTGGGCCGCACTAAGGACAGTCCGCCCCGGTCGACAGTCGAACCGGGAGCAGGGGGTCCCGTCCCTCCCCGGCGGGGAGAGAGGGCGCCCCGTCCCTCCCCGGCGGGGAGAGAGGGCACAGCGAGCACTTTTTCCACGGCCCCGGGAAGCACCTTCCTCCTCGAGGGTCTTTTGGCTCAGAGAAGTACTCGTATCGGTACTCGGTATCGGCGAGTACCCAAATGTAAGTACTTGTGCTCGGTCTGAAAAAAAGTGGTATCGGTGCATCCCTACTTCTTATCATCCCTGCAAACCCTGCAGTCGAGTTCCTGGAGTTGAAAAGGGGCTCTAGATGTGTGTGACCTCCCTGCTTGTTATGATGTGAGTGTAAACACTCTCCTCCCCCCCCCCCTCCCACAGCCCCTGCAGATCAAGTCCGTGGTCGCCCCGGATCACGTCAAAGGTTACATCTACGTGGAGTCGTACAAGCAGACGCACGTCAAGTCGGCCATCGAAGGCATCGGCAACCTGAGGATGGGCCTCTGGAACCAGCAGATGGTTCCCATCAAGGAGATGACGGACGTCCTCAAGGTCGTCAAAGAGGTCACCAACCTGAAGCCCAAGTCCTGGGTCCGGCTGAAGAGAGGCCTGTACAAGGACGACATCGCTCAGGTACCGACGCAGAGAGAGATTAATGCTCCGCGGCAGGAAATAGTTCTCTTATTTCTCTTTTTAAAAAAAACTACAAAATGCAGATATTGAAGGGTTAATGGTCCTGGACTCTAGTCTGTTCATTGATTAGTAAATCATATATAAATCATAAACATGATCTCTCTCTCCAGGTGGACTACGTGGAGCCGAGTCAGAACACCATCTCCCTGAAGATGATCCCTCGTATCGACCTGGACCGCATCAAGGCCAAGATGAGCCTGGTAGGACGAACACTCCCATTAACACACCTCTCTTCCTCTTGATGGTCTGTGTTGAGAGTTGACTTACACCTCTTGTCTTCTCTCTGTGTCCTGTAGAAAGACTGGTTCGCTAAGAGGAAGAAGTTTAAGAGACCTACTCAGAGGCTGTTTGATGCAGAGAAGATCAGGTACGCCTCCAGATCATCGTCGCTGAATCAGCTGCTGTTTGATGTGTTTATTAGGATTCATCTATGTATCACGGTTTTCTCTCAGAGCACTTGAATTACAGTATACTTAAAAGGTTATTGTGGAATTTGTGGTTTAACTGTGCACATGAACTGACGGGTGATGATTTGATGGACAGGTCTCTCGGAGGGGAGGTCAGCCACGACGGAGACTTCATGATCTTTGAGGGGAACCGTTACAGCCGTAAAGGATTCCTGTTTAAGAGCTTCGCCATGTCTGCGGTGGTGAGCAGGCTCCTTCAGTTCAGAATACACACTTTCATCACATGGATCCCCGTTAGCCGCTGCCTCGTTACTCTGAACACTAAACAGGCTTCTCTGTATAAACTCCCGTCAGCAGCTGTTTGTTTGGTTTCTCTGTGACAGATCACAGACGGAGTGAAGCCCACGCTGTCGGAGCTAGAGAAGTTTGAGGACCAGCCTGAAGGAATCGACCTGGAGGTGGTCACCGAGTCAGGTACGCCGTCTCTCTGTCTGTGTGTCTGTCTGCCTGTGTGCTGTTATAGGGTTTGCTAAAGGCTAACGTTAGCCACGAGATGATCAGGCCAAAGTGAAGCTTAACAGAGTTTATTTATTTATTATTATTATTATTATTTTTACTATTATTGTGATTGGTCATTATTTATTTTATTTTTTTAATTATTATTATTTATTTTGTATTATTATTGTATGTGTGTATATATATATATATATATATATATATATATATATATTTATTTATTTTTTATATATATTTATTTTTAATATATATATGTTTGTGATAAAAATTTAAAAAATAAACTAAACTAAACTAAAACTACAGTTTAAAATAAAAACTTAAAGTAATAATCCCCAAGATTTTCATTTAAATAAATGTCTGTAAAGTCACTATCTATCGTCAAATGAGGTAACACGATGGGGATTGAGCCACTGATTGCCATATTATGAACTGGGTGTCTGTGGTGAACTTGAAGTACATAGAAAGACAATTTTTCTATTCTATTTCTATGTTCATGTTTCAACAACAAAACTCCAGACGGATGAACTCTGAGCATCAACTCCACTGTTTGAACTCATATAGAAATAATAAATCAGCCAGGACTGAAATCTTTTTACTCTAATTATGACTATATGAAATGAATATGTTAAACAGCTTCTAAAGAGTTAACCCGATGTGCAGTGTTTACATGTTTTATTCTATTTATTTAGCAGTTTTTAACTTCTTGTTTATTCTAGTTTAGCTCTTGTATGAAGAGTTTAATGTAAATGTTCACTAATTTAGTCAAAAGTCGTCATGAGCAAAAGTTTAATTCATGCCATTCAATTCTAATATCTCCTTGTGCTTATTTCCTTTCATGATTGTCAAAGGTTAAAGGTCAACAACATTATTTCTGTGTGTGTGTGTGTGAGCAGGAAAGGAGCGTGAACACAACCTGCAGGCCGGAGACAACGTGGAGGTTTGTGAAGGAGAGTTGATCAACCTGCAGGGAAAGATCCTCAGCGTGGACGGCAACAAGATCACCATCATGCCCAAACACGAAGACCTCAAGGTGCACGCACGCACACGCACGTTTATCCTTCTATACCGGTGAGGACCCTGTGATGGTTTACTGAAACTGTGTGTGTGTTTCCTGTCAGGACCCTCTGGAGTTCCCGGCTCACGAGTTGAGAAAATACTTCCGGATGGGCGACCACGTGAAGGTGATCGCCGGGCGATACGAGGGCGACACCGGCCTCATCGTCAGAGTGGAGGAGAACTTCGTCATCCTCTTCTCCGACCTCACCATGCACGAGGTACCCGACCCGCTCTATCGATTTAATGCTCAATATAAGCCGCCATGTCTCCACGCACATCACGTAGTTGTCTGTCCTACAGTTGTACTCGCCTGACAGCGCACGACAAGGACGTTCGCCTTAATGATATGTATGTTAATATGAATGAAAAAAAAAAGTCCCAGATATGTCAGAAAACCAAACGCTGTCGTGTCTGGGTTCATAACGTCACCCGGCGGCGAGCTGTATTCACACACAGTGACATCACACTGACTGTATCTAGCAGCTACACGTCTCTACTGCGGTATGAACCCAAAATAAACTATGATTTAATATCAATGAACAGATCAAAATGATGCTGAAATAACTACATCATGATGCTGATTAGTAAAAAGTCTGAATTCATGCTTTGTCAGGTCTGTTACCATGACGACAAGCAGACAACTTTTAAAATGTTGTTTTCGGGCGGCTGGTTAGCTCAGTCGGTAGAGCGAGCGCCCATGTAATGCCAAGGCTCAGTCCTAGCAGCGGTGGACCCGGGTTCGAATCCAACCTGTGGTCCTTTCCGCATGTCATTTCTCTCTCTCCCCCTTTCCAACACTCTATCCACTGTCCTATCAATAAAATGCTTAAAAATCACCCCAAAAAATAACTTTAAAAAAAAAAAATGTTGTTTTCTGGATCAAACACTCAACATAAAGTCATCTAGAGACGTTGTTGACTCTACCGTAGACAGTCTGTTGTTTCTGGTCTCTTTACAGAGATAATGTACTATCGTAGCTCTGGGTGACCACACACACATACAAGATTTATTTATTTATTTATTTGGACAATTTTCTGACATTTTTCAGACTTTCTTGGGACTTTTTTAAAAAACATTTTGCGAACTTTTTTGACATTTTTCTGACTTTTTTTTTGACGTTTTTCAGTCTTTCTTGGGACTTTTTTGGACAGGAGGAGGATCTCAACGCGAAGCTTTCACCACGCACGTCATGCAGATTTCTTGCTCGAAGCTTATTATCTCATCATGTTTGATGGACTGGTTTGGCTGAATGTGTGTTTTGATTTCATCTGTGAAGAAACAACTTGGCAACGCCGACTGACTTTAAGAGTGTGCTTACGAACGCCTCGAGGCCTCCGGGCTCCTGGGATCAGTGATTGATGAGCGGCATTGATGAGCGGCATTGATTTATGACGGTGCTGTTAGAGGATGTCTTTATTTTTTGCCATTGTTCTTTGTCTTATTCTTCCTACCAGGAAATCCTTGAGGCAAATGTATGATTTGTGATATTGGGCTATATCAATATAGAAGGCACTCTGTTTTCAGGTGAAAAATGATCTAGTATGCGTATCTACTCCAGGTCTTCATCACCCTGATGAAGACCTGGAGTAGATACGCGCTGGTCTGTTTTATTGCCTAAATAAAATCACTACATATTTTTTCACCTGAAGCGCTTCCTTCCTTCCTTCCTTCCTTCCTTCCTTCCTTCCTTCCTTCCTTCCTTCCTTCCTTCCTTCCTTCCTTCCTTCCTTCCTCTGTTTCAAAGCAGAGTATCTATATGTCGTTAAAGATGTCTGGAGTGGATCTTTAAAATGTCTCTGATTGGACGTCTCCTGTCTCACCCTGTGTGTGTGTGTGTGCAGTTGAAAGTGTTGCCCAGAGACCTGCAGCTCTGCTCGGAGACGGCGTCCGGCGTCGACGCGGGAGGGCAGCACGAGTGGGGCGAGCTGGTCCAGCTGGACCCGCAGACCGTCGGAGTCATCGTCCGACTGGAGAGAGAGACGTTTCAGGTAATAAAACAGAGTCTGTCGGCGGCGTTTAGTCCGAACCTCAGCGGACGTAAACATTCCCAGACGATGGAGCAAAGTGAAACGTTTGGTGGATGTCTTCTCTTAGGTGTTGAACATGCACGGGAAGGTCATGACGGTGCGGCACCAGGCGGTGAACCGCAGAAAGGACAACCGCTTCGCTGTGGCGCTGGACTCTGAGCAGAACAACATCCACGTCAAGGACATCGTCAAGGTCATCGATGGGCCGCACTCAGTAAGAGAGTTCATCATCTGTTACTAAATATTTATGTCGACCTCACGTACTTCCTGCTTCAGTGAGAGTACGTGCTTCACTCTGAAAGTTTTATTGTAGACCTTTTGTTTAAACAGCAGCGTTTTGGAGGATTAAATCGGTTGTTTTGCAGCATTTCTCATCAGTGATTCACGGCTTCTAGAGTGGAAGACTTAGTTCAGAGATTAATGTGACAATCAGGAGGTTGAACTCACCGTAGTGGAGACGGTAACGCCGAAATTCACACACAAAAGTTTTTAAGTTTCAGTTTATCCCATAATGTGCATTTCCATTTTAAATGTGGATACTGAGGCTCATCATCTTTCTTTTTACCAACACTTATGTGCAGCTGTGACTCAGAGTCGCACAAATGAATTATTTTATCCCCATTCAAGTTAGCATAGGTATTGAAAAAGAAAAGTTTGAAAAATGTTGGAAAAAAAGTCTAAACAATGTCTGAAAAAAAAAAAGAAAAATGTCCTTAAAATTTTTTTGAAAAATTTTGGGGGAAAAAAGTCTGAAAAAATGTCCGTAAAAAAGAAGTTTGAAAAAGGTGGGGGAAAAAAGAAAGTCTGAAAAAAATGTTGGGAAAAGAAGTCTAAACAATGTCTGAAAAAGGTAAAAAAAAAAAAAAAAAAGTATGAAAAATGTCCGTTAAAAAAAAAGTATGAAAAATGTCTGAAAAAAAATATTGGGGGGGGGAAAGTATGAAAAAACTTTGGAAAAAAGTCTAAACAATGTCTGATGCTTATTGATTTCCAGTGATAAATATAGATGCATTTGCGTACTAGGGATCACTCTGTGAGCTCCGATGTGTTTGCAAAACTTCAGGTTTACATCTACATCTACATCTGAACCACTGAATGCACTTTATGTCACACAGCTAGCATGCTACCAGTGTTAGCCAATATGCCGTCGAACTTTTCACTTAGACAAAAGTGTAACGTTCTGAATGTGACTCGTCTGGACTGCACCGTGAGAAACAGACTAACTCATAGATATCATGTAGTAACTTCTCCCCCATATCTGGTGGCGTTTCTATCCATCCGTAAAGAGATGCATCTCCTAGCGTTGACCACTAGGGGGCGTATTCCCTATTCTATACTGATTTACGGACACAAAGCTGTGTGGACCTGCGTGTATCGGTATAAAGTTGTGGTCTAGGCTACTTGATGTAAATCACGGGCGTACGACGCGACTCTCCGCCTCTGGAAGCTCCCGAGAAACTTTTAAATGAACCGTTGGGCGATCTAAAGTAAAGACGGATTCAGCAGCTGCACGGCTTCTTTCTCCCATAACATGTTTTCAGAAACACATTTCGGTTTTCGTGATATAAGAGGAGAAAGTTTCCAAACGAGTCGCCATGTTGGTTCCGGTTCTAAAGCTGAGAGCAGCAGCCCACGGAGGGAAAGCGTTCGTCCAATCAGGTGCCCATCAAGCGTCCAATGCTGGGAAGTGAGGCGATCCCTCCCGATTAATCAGCTCCCCTGTGGACACGTACCATCACTGATCCATAGAGAAAACATCTCGTGGTTTTTGTGAACATTTGTGATCACATCGTCCGGTCGTATGTTATTGTGGGGATCTTGGCAGCGGCGCCATCAAAGCTTTGAGTTGTTGCGCTTCGTTCAGACGTCACATCCTGATATTCTGCCGCCTCGTTTCATGTGCTTATTTACATCTTGTATAAACTTGTATTTAAAAACAACCGTATCGGTGCATTGAAGTGATTTCCTCTCATTGTGTGTGTTCGTCCCTGCAGGGCCGCGAGGGCGAGATCCGTCACCTGTTCCGAGGCTTCGCCTTCCTCCACTGTAAAAAGTTGGTGGAGAACGGAGGCATGTTTGTGTGCAAGACCAGACACCTGGTGTTGGCTGGAGGATCCAAGGTCAGTCTGACGGCTCACCGAGGGCTCCTATTGGCCGACAGGGTTTCACTTCACATGATGGAAGTCATTCACAGAGATACAGCAGATGGTTTTTAGTGTCTTTGTCAGCTCTCACCACGAGGATTCAATCATCAGGACAACTAATCGATTAATCGTGAAAATAATCAACAGATTATAATTGTGATCCCTAGTGAACCCTGAACTCTCAAAACGCCATATATCATTGTGTATGTTTAAAATGAGAGCATGTTGAGCTTTCTTTCTGTAACTCTGAGTGCTGTTTGCCTCTTTTCAGCCCAGAGACGTGACCAACTTCACCGTCGGAGGATTCGCTCCGATGAGCCCTCGCATCAGCAGTCCCATGCACCACGGAGGAGGAGGTGAGTGTCGGAAACTCAATACAACATCAGCACGGAGGGGAAACATGAGGGCCACTAGCGCCGATCAGCGCGAAAAAACCAAAAGGATCCAGACGCTCTTTGGCGTGAGATCTGGGGATCTGGAGAAAGTAGCACCACTAAAGACGCCCGGCGGTTCTCGTGTTAAGAATTTATAAATGACTTCTGTGTTGTTGTTTTTTTGTCGTCCTGCAGGAGCTCCACAGAGAGGAGGAGGAGGAGGAGGAGGAGGAGGAGGAGGGGGAGGTGGAGGAGGAGGAGGAGGAGGAGGAGGAGGAGGAGGAGGAGGAGGAGCGGGGCGAGGCAGAGGACGAAGAGACAACGAGCTGATTGGTCAGACGGTCCGCATCTCCCAGGGTCCTTACAAAGGTACGACGACGTGTTCTCGGGGTCATGCGGGGTCAACAAAGTGACAACTTCCTGTCTTGTCTCTGGTCTCGTCGTCTCCTGGTTTGTTTGTTTTAAATGATGATGCTGATGCCTACATTTCCCAGGTTACATTGGTGTGGTGAAGGACGCAACAGAGTCCACAGCCAGAGTGGAGCTGCACTCCACCTGTCAGACCATCTCTGTAGACCGACAGCGCTTAACTACCATGTATGTACTCTACAATCACTTCCACCGTTTCCTTCCCCGTCTCCAGAGCTTCTAACCTAACGTTAACCCTCCTCCTCCTTCACCCTCCAGGGGAGCTAAGAGACACAGCGGGCAGACCTCCACCCACGGGCGTACTCCCATGTACGGCTCCCAGACTCCCATGTACGGCACCGGCTCCAGAACGCCCATGTACGGCTCTCAGACGCCGATACACGAAGGTAAGACGCTGTCATAACAATTTATATCACAATAAAACAGAAGAAGAGGAGAGGCGATAAAAACCTACAGACTCCAAAGAAGATGTTTCCTGCTGCGTGTCTAATATTTATGGACAGGTTGTACTCTTGGTACATAGAGTGGAATGCTGTAGAGACACAGTTGGCCAAGTATTAAAGCTGAGCTGTTACATCTTTCAGGGCTTTTGTTGGTATCTAGTAGTAAAATGTTAAAGGAGCCGATTGAAGAGGCTCAAGTGTGGGGTTTGCTCTTTAAGACTGACAGCTGCATTTTATCGTCCGAGCTCAAACAAGCAGCTCCTGAGTCTATTTACTCCAACAGAGGAGTGAACGTAAACACAGATTCTTTCCTTTCATAGTTTCCAAAGTAAATATTGGACCCAATTTTACTCGCGAGTACACGCCATGACCTCGCCCACTTAGGAGACAGAGAGTGTTTACGTGTAATGCCTCATCTTTGTTATTATAAATCAACATGCAGAAAACACACAGAATCAGGATGTTACATATTATTATATTATCCATGGAAATGTTTGTCACCGTTCGACCTTTTGCCCTCTAGCGGGAAGTCGCACGCCTCACTACGGCTCTCAGACCCCACTGCATGATGGGAGCAGGACGCCGGGTCAGAGCGGAGCCTGGGACCCCAGCAACCCCAACACACCTTCCAGGTAACACACACACACACACACACACACACACACACACACACACACAGAGAGTACCTTTTTTAAATGTTCTTATTTGATATCTTTCTATATGTTTGCGTCTTCTCTCCAGGAACGAAGAGGAGTACGACTTCGGCTACGACGACGAGCCCTCCCCGTCCCCTCAGGGCTACGGGGGGACGCCCAACCCACAGACCCCGGGTTACCCAGAAGTCCCCTCTCCGCAGGTCAACCCTCAGTACAACCCTCAGACGCCTGGCACGCCTGCTATGTGAGTATCAACACAGACAGAGCATTCTAATAGATTTAGATGTGATGTTGAGATGAGCTGAGTGAACTCTCTGGTCTCAGTGGCGCTCTGAATCTAGTTCTACACTTTTGTCCTTTTTTGGTATAAAATGTTGAAATTTCAATGATTACATCATCGAGCGTCTGGCAGCTTGAAATGCCTAAATTCTGGCCTTGGTCTCAGTTTTTACAAAGACAAACTGTTTAGATTGTGTTTATAAATAAGTGGAGAGAATAAGCGTAAGTCCCCCGTTCACATCGTGCTTGAGATGTTTCCCTTTAGACCAGGGGGCTGCACCCGGCAGCTGTGGAGACACATGCGTCTCTTCAGCTCCTCTCCAGCGGCTCCATGTGGATTTATAAAAATGGAAATGAATAACTGTTTCTTGTTTACATTTTCATTTTTATGTATCATTGTTGTAGGTCTATGGTACGACGGTACGACGGAGTATTAGGGCCACTTTGAGGAAAAATAAATAAATCTGAGATTACGAGAATAAAGTCATAATATTATAAAGTAGTCATTTTAAGTGTTATTTTCTTTTTCTCGTAATATTCTGACTTTATTCTGTAAATCTCAGATGTGTTTTCCCTCAATGTGGCCCTGATACTCTGTAGTACATTGTCTCTTTGGCCCTCACTGCATTAGACTTATATACTATATATTAGACTATAAACTGTGTTACCTTCATCACAATGATCACATGTTGTGCGGCTCCAGAGAGATTATTTTTCCTGTTGCCTAAAATGTCTCTTTAGATAGTAAAGGTTGCTGACCCCTGGACTAGAAGTTGATGAACCTGAAGGCATCACAAGAAGGAACAAGCAGTAAATCAAGTCAATGTGTGTTTGTGTGTGTTTTGTAGGTATAACACAGAGCAGTACTCTCCCTACGCCGCCCCGTCCCCTCAGGGCTCCTACCAGCCCAGTCCCAGTCCTCAGAGCTACCACCAGGTGGCGCCCTCACCGGTCGGCTACCAGAACACACACTCTCCAGCCAGCTACCATCCAACACCTTCCCCCATGGCTTATCAGGTAGGAGACGCTCGTTATAACGTTATAGGAATAATCTCAACGTAAACTACTCCAGGAATGTCCTTAAAAATGTATTTGTGTCCCTTTAATGTACTGCATTCAGCATAAATCAATATGCTCAAATCATAACATGGCAAACTGCAGCCCAACAGGCACCAACAGCTGTCATGACAGTTTTTCCTCGCCAAAAATGTAGCGTAAGTTTGGAGCGTTATTTAATCAAATCTTATCTTCACTCTTCACTAACTGATTATGTTAAATAGATATTAAATATGATATTGTCTTGTATCGATCGCAGGCCCCTGAATTGAATTTATGACCTATACTGCAGCCGGCCACCAGGGGGCGATCCAGATGTTTTGGCTTCACTTTTGTGGAGCTCTCATGTCTCATGTCTCATCTCATCTTCAACCTGTTATCCGGGATCGGGTCGCGGGGGCAACAGCTCCAGCAGGAGACCCCAAACTTCCCTTTCCCGGGCCACGTTAACCAGCTCTGACTGGGGGATCCCGAGGCGTTCCCAGGCCAGTGTGGAGATATAATCTCTCCACCCAGTCCTGGGTCTTCCCCGTGGCCTCCTCCCAGCTGGTCGTGCCTGGAACACCTCCCAAGGGAGGCGCCCAGGAGGCATCCGTACTAGATGAACCACCTCAGCTGGCTCCTTTCAACGCAAAGGAGTAGCGGCTCTACTCCGAGTCCCTCACGGATGACTGAGCTTCTCACCCTATCTCTAAGGGAGACGCCAGCCACCCTCCTGAGGAAACCCATTTTGGCCGCTTGTACCCGCGATCTCGTTCTTTGGGTCAAGACCCAACCCTCATGACCATAGGTGAGAGTAGGAACGAAGACTGACCGGTAGATCGAGAGCTTTGCCTTCCGGCTCAGCTCTCTTTTCGTCACAACGTTGCGGTAAAGCGAATGCAATACCGCCCCCGCCCTCCCGCTGCTCCGATTCACCGGCCAAATCTCACGTTCCATAGTCCCCTCGCTCGCCAACAAGACCCCGAGGTACTTCAACTCCTTCACTTGGAGTAGGACAATCCACCGGTGTCATGTCGTCCGTCTTTATACAGTCTATGATATTCTATCAGAACCATTAAAGCCACGATGTGAAGGATTAAAGCATTTCAGACGTTGGTGCTCCCTGCTGATGTGTCAGAAAGGACCTTGTGATAGACAGCAACGCCCGCCACCAGAAACACCACTTTTATTTTCTTTCATATTTTCTGTGGAACTGATTCGGTGTTATTGTCTGAAAGTTCAATCCAGTGACTGTTTATAAATCAAACAGACGTCTGCTTTTGGTTCCTCCAGTGAATATAATACTGTTAAGCCAAGAAGCAGTCAGCTGGTCAGCCAGAGATATCACAGGAGTAACAGTGACTTGTTGTTGGTTGTACAGGCCAGTCCCAGTCCCAGCCCTGTGGGCTACAGCCCCATGACGCCCGGAGCGCCCTCTCCTGGAGGCTACAACCCTCACACCCCGGGCTCCAACATCGAGCAGGGCAGCAGCGACTGGGTCACCACCGACATCCTGGTCAAGGTCAAGGACTCCCTCATGGACCTGATGGGGCAGACGGGGGTCATCAGGAGCGTCACGGTAACCAACACACACTACTACATCATCAGATGGACTTCTACTGGCAACAACATCACTTATCTTATGACTCTGCTGTGGACAGGGGGAGGAGCTAAACGTATTTTAGACACTTCAAAATATCAATATCATTTCAAGTGTACGCTATATTTAGAGTTTCTAAGTGGATTTGTGATATCCTCAGAGGTCTAGGTCACACTGAATCTAAAAAATATGTCTTCATATTTGACTTGAGTTGTGACTTAGAGAAGAAGGAGTGACATTGATGCAAATTGCAGCAATAGATTGCTTTTAACTTTGTGTTTTAAAGTAACTTAACAGCGTCATTGAGCTGTTTTAAATGTGAAATGAGCAACTGGCTCCACGCACGTTACTGAAAGTATGGAGGCAGCACGACTGAAATTATTTTTTGGCTCGTCATCCTGATGAGCGTTTACATAATATGTAATTTTTAAGAGGGAGTGATACTATTTATATTATTTTGTCTAAATATTCTCCACTCGCCAAGAGAAGAGCCGTCACGTCCAAGTTCATCAGTTCAGCCAGGGGTCAGCAACCTGCGTCTCTTCAGCTCCTCTCCAGTGGCTCCCTGGGGATTTTCAAATGGAAATGAATAATTCATTTTATGACTTTATTCTCGTAATGTTACGACGTTTTTTCTTGTTAAGTTCTGACTTCATCAAGTTAAGTTCCAATAGAGGTTATTTTAAAGCTTCTAAATCTCAGTCTGGTTTTACTGGAAAGTTGAAAGTGGAATGAAGCGTCATCACCAGCATGAAAGCATCTGTGGAGTGAAAGCAGCTGCAGCGTGACGGTGATTAGAATATGAAATATGATTGTGTGAGTGGATCTGGTTTCTATGTGTTGACGGGTGACGGCCTCAGATCACAGAGTTCATCTGGTTCTGCTTCTCTTCTGGTGGAATGAACTAATATCTATTTTTCTTCCCAACAGAAACAGAAAGTATTTAATAAGCCAGTCCTATATTATCAGTCTGTTTCATATCCATATCCTTTTTCATTATTGATTAATATGTTGATTATTTTCTCCATTAGTGTATAAAACTAGGGCCGTCAATCTGTTCTAAATGTACCTTAAAAGGGAGATTAGTCAAGTATTTAATCCTCTTATCAACATGGGAGTGGACAAATATGCTGCTTTATGTAAATGTATGTATATATTTATTATTGTAAATCAATGAACAACATAAATCAATGACAGATATTGATCCAGAAACCCTCACAGGTACTGCATTTAGCATAAAACAATATGCTCCAATCATAACATGGCAAACTGCAGCCCAACAGGCAACAACAGCTGTCAGTGTGTCAGTGTGCTGACTTGACTATGACTTGCCCCAAACTGCATGTGATGATCATAAAGTGGGCATGTCTGTAAAGGGGAGACTCGTGGGTACCCATAGAACCCATTTACATTCACTGATCTGGAGGTCAGAGGTCAAGGGACCCCTTTGAAAATGGACGAGAGGTTTTCCTCGACAAAATTTAGCGTAAGTTTGGAGCGTTATTTAACCTCCTTCATGACCAGCTAGTGTGACATGGTTGGTACCGATGGATTCATCAGGTTTTTATAGTTTCATATGATACCAGTATCTTCAGTCTAGCTTTAAAACTGAGCCGCTACAATCTAAAAATCACAAGTTGCGTTATTGCGTTTAAGAAATTAGTGGCGTTAAAACAAATTTGTGTTAACGCGTTATTATGGGGTTAACTTTAAGAGCCCTAATCTTTAGGTCTTAAATACTGACGTTGATATCAGTCGAAAACAAAAAAACTGTTGTCGTGCTTTAATATTCAGAAAGAGATGTATTAAACTGTTAATGATTCAGTATTAAGTGTTGTGTTGTGTGTTTGTCTAGGGAGGGATGTGTTCAGTGTTCATGCAGGAGTCGGAGAAGGTGGTCAGCATCAGCAGCGATCACCTGGAGCCCATCACTCCCACCAAGAACAACAAGGTAACTGTTAACCGTTACTACCAGCGGCGCCTCGCCATCCTTCACCTCCAAAAACACTTATGTGACAGAAGAAGCAGCTTTTTTTCTCTAAACTGCTGTTAAATCACACACGGCACACTTCTGATCCGTTAACAACAACGTCGCTGCCGTAGTTCTGACTTTATGTTGATGGAGCAGCTGCGTAGCCTGGCACTGATCCAACCAGACTCCATTCAGAAAACTAGCAATTTAAAAGTTATTTGCGTGTCGTCATGGTAACAGACCTGACAAAGCATGAATTCAGACTTTTTACTGATCTGCATCATTATGTCGTTATTTCAGCATCATTTTGATCTGTTTATTGATATTAAATCAGTTTATTTTGGGTTCATGGAACTGGCGAAGCGAAAATTTGCTTTGCTCTTGGTGTGAATGCGACATAATAATAAAATATAAATTTAGATATTCAAAAGTGATTTTATATTTAAGTCTTATTATGAGAATAAAGTCATAATATTATAAAGTAGTAATTTTACGTGTTATTTTCTTTCTTTCTCGTAAAGTTATGACTTTATTCTCGTAATACTACGACGTTTTTATATTTAGTGTGATCATGTGGAATATAAGCTGTTTCAACGGCGCTGTTAACGTTGGTCGTTCCGATGCGTTCCAGGTGAAGGTGATCCTGGGAGAGGACCGCGAGGCGACGGGGATCCTGCTGAGTATCGACGGAGACGACGGCATCGTCCGCATGGAGCTGGACGACCAGCTGAAGATCCTCAACCTGAGGTTCCTGGGACGCCTGGAGCACTGAGAGAGGGAGGGAGACGAGACACTCACACAACACAGAGAGAGACGACCACAGAGAGGTGGGAGACACACCGGAGACTGGAACGGGAATACTGCCGGCTGCAGACACGTCGGGGATTTTATTACTTCATCAAGAGCCAGAACCGCCCACACACTCTCTCACTGCAGATCTCATGCGTAGGAGGAATTCTGTTCGGCGTTACATCACATCAAACATTTCCCTCCCTTTCTGTCAGTCTCTCTGTGTGTCAAGCTTTCTTTTTTCCAGAACCATCATTAGCAGCAGGTCTCTCTCTCTCTCTCTCTCTCTCTCTCTCTCTCTCTCTCTCTCTCTCTCTCTCTCTCTCTCTCTCTCTCTCTCTCTCTCTCTCTCTCTCTCTCTCTCTCTGTCTCTCTCTCTCTCTCTCTGTCTCTCTCTGTCTCTGTCTCTCTCTCTCTCTCTCTCTCTCTCTCTCTCTCTCATTTTTTAATTTTCTGTTAGCTTCCCTGTATTCCTCTTAGTGTTCTGAATCTGGCTTTTAGTGCTTTCTCAATGTTCTGTCAGTACTTTTTGTTTTCTTGATGGAGGAGGTTAAAAACGTGTAACATGTCAATAAACTGTGAACCAGTTCATCCGTTTGTCGGCACGTGGATTTTTAACACCCTAAACCTGAACACCCTAAACAACGAGGTGTTTTTGGACCGAACAGTTCTGGGAGCTCCCTGTAGAGCTACATTTTTCTGTTTGCATTCGCACCGCCAATAAGAAAGGTGAAGTGGCGTTAGCCGTCCGGCTAGCTCGCTACGTTTCAGGTTCCGTTAAGGCTAACTCATTAACACAAGTCACACCCACTGAGCTAACGAACGAGTGGAATCTAAAACAGTCCCTCAGAACCATCGTTCCTAGTTCTAACTGTGCGAACACAATGAATTAAAAGGTTCTTAGAACTATGAAGTTCGTTGGGTCATAAAGCGCCTCGTTCGCTGGAGAGAGAAACAATGAAGTGTAAAATAGATTTAATTGATGATTCAGAGGAAACGGGAATGTTTAAATGTATTTATTAGTAATTGTTTGAGCTGTTCAGGTACAAACTTTAAAATCATCTTTGGTACTCTGTTTCCACCGTCCGAACATTTCACTGTGTTTAGTTGAAGCAGTAACATCTGGAAGAAGCAGCTGTTAGCGCTGTTAGCTCTGTTAGCTCTGTTAGCGCTGTTAGCCGCAGGGCCGCTGTGGCTCCTGGTGGTTTATGGGGAAGTAGTAGAAGGGGTCCTGATCGGGGCAGGGATGCCCGTGGGAGGAGTTCCTTCCCGGGCCAGACCTGGACGCTGGGTCCCCGTCAGCGTCGCCGTGGCGATCGCAGCCGACAGTCAGGTTGTGAGACAGCGGGATCTTCACCTGAAACCACACCTCTCTGCCCTGAGGGAGGAGAGGAAGAGGAGCAGGGATGAAGCACAGCTACGGCCACTGGTAGGATACCGGTTACTCATTATTACCACAGCTGGTTCAGTAGCTTCATGTATGTTTGAGTGACTCTAAAGTCTACCAGAAGAGTCTACACCTGGTCCGTCTACACCTGGTCCGTCTACCTGTCCTACACGTTGGTCCAGAGTGAGACATCTCAACGTCTGTAACTTCATATTAACTTTGTCTGTTCTATATTTAGACCAGGAGCACATTGTTTGTGAAAGACTACATCACTTTACTTTATTAATAATAATACTTTTATTTATATAATACTTCAAGCAGTGATCCAAAGGGCTTTCCAGTCCAGGGGGGTTTGAAAACAAATAAGTGTAGTTGTGAGAAAGGAAGGAATTGTCAATAAAAATGTGTTTTAAGACAGGATGATGCTGACGTCAGAACAACCACAAACAGATAAAACATCCACAAAAACATCATTAAAGACCACGGAGAAACACAAAACAATCCCATAGAGTCGTAAAATGAACAACTAACAAACAAAACGCCCACAGAGACCCCCCCGAAAGAATCTCAGAGGCTTAAAACACCCACATCAAAGTCCAAAACAATCCCAAAGAAATGCAACAGCCACCAAAACAAGCAAAACAACCACACAAAGATGCTAAACAACCACAAAGATGCTAAACAACCATATAGGAACCCAAAACAGTCACAAAAAGATACTAAACAACCATATAGGAACCCAGAAATGATAGCAATAAGAGTCAGAGCTGGTTGCTACAGTAGAGTCCCAGCAGACCAATGAACAGCAGCACTGCAGCGATATCAGTATTTATAAATAAGGTTTATGTCCTGTTAGGGTCTGTTAAGTCTCAACCTGTCCGATCCTGTTAATATCATACTGATCGTTTTATTGAACGTCTCTGGAGAGAACAGATTCAGGGTTTTATAGCTTTTGTTCTCACGCTCAGATTTGCTCCAGAAGAAACCAATATTAAACAAACCCTCACATTAGAGTAGGAACAAATACCATTAAATACTATTAAAATATTAAAGTATAAAAATATTAAAATAGATATATAAAGACAGAAGATCTGACCTTGTTGTCTGTAACACACTGGATCTCATGTTTGTCTCCAAAATGTGGAGCCAGGACCTGATGGACCTCCACGACCTGCAGAGACAGGAAACAGAAAGCAGGAGAGACGACAATCATTCACACTAACAGGAGAACACACACCTGCAATCTGTACAGGAACATCTGGAACCGCTCAATGAAAACACGTTTCAACATACTATACTTTGACGTTTTTCTCACGTATTTAGTTATATAAAGTATTTAGTTATATAAAGTATTTAGTTATATAAAGTATTTAGTTATATAAAGTAACACAAGAGGTGAAAATGGTTTCAGATTTTAACAGCTTGAATTCTCAGTGTTTGTTTTGACCTTGTAGGGTCGTTCACAGGACGGAGTGATACCGGCGCCCTCCAGCAACCTGCAGGGAAAACAGAAAACTTTGTGATAAACTTTGACTTTCTGCATGCACTGTTTGATTCACCAAAGTTAAATATCACTTAGGTTTGAACGCTACAACAAAATTACACAAAAAAAGTAGAATATAAGTCTGTCAAAGTGTGAACTAACTTGTGGATATCAAACTGTCCTCGTAGTTTGAGGCAGATCTGGAAGTATCTGAGTGGAGAGTTCATTCCTTCAACACACGCTGCACAAGCACCATGTTTTACCCACTCGTCTCTCCTGTTAAACACACACACACACATACGCGCACACACACACACACACACACACACACACACACACACACACACACACAGATTAATGCTGGTAATAACATATCAATGCATGTTAACATCACAACTAACAAACAATCTCTCGTACCAGAAGTGGAAGCTGGATTGTTTTCTCAGTAAGGACGGCCAGTGTTCAGTCAGCTCTGCCTCCAGCTCCTGGAGGACAGACAGACATCAGATCAGATGTATCAGCGTCCTCTTTCCCAGGTAACCAGGTAACCGGGTAACCAGGTAACCGGGTAACCAAGTAACCAGATAACCAAGTAACCGGGTAACCAGGTAACCAGGTAACCAGGTAACCCGGTAACTAGGTATCCAGGTAACCAGGTGAGCTGATCCTGACTGGGACTCACCTGGACGTCAGACGGGAACATCGGCCAGCAGCTGCAGCAGTGCGACACCTTACTGGGCCTGCAGGCACAAACATGAAACCTTCAACAATAAAAGTCTTTAAAGCTTATTCAGCATCCTCTGATTTAGTTTTCACTGATTTCAAGTAAACATTATTTCTGTTATATTTATATGCAACTGAGGTCATTTTGACCCCGATACAAAATAAATGAAATAAAGCCACATTCATTAGAACTTCAGGTCGATGAAGTGTCCGAAACTTTGTGTTTCAAGTCTGAAACTATTGGATTGGAGAAAGAGAGTTGTCAGAAACATATTTCTGAATGAATGAAACATAAGGGGTTGTATTATCGCTGCACTAACTGAACCTAAAGTCACATTTAGTTTCACTGACGGAGACTTTGTATTGTATTAACATCTTTACAACAGAGAGCTGTTCTTTACGCTCTGATCGGATCTGAAAGTCTAAAACGCCTCACTCGGGCCAAAAGACAGAACGAGAGAGAAGAAGAGAGTCGTGTTTATTAAAGAAGCTGAAGGATGTTCTGCAGGTGAGATATTTACCACAGGCCGTGGATCGTCCAGTTGTTGACGTTGGGAGGGATGGTGCAGAGAGTCTCTTTGTCTAAAGACTGCAGAGGAGACGGACAGATGGACGGACATGTTGGAGTCCTCAGTAGTTATTAAACATGTTAACAGAACGTCAAGGAATCAGATTCAGCATCTTCTCTACTTCCTTACATCCTCATTTCCTTCTCTACCTCCTCCTTTCCTCCACTATCTCCTCATAGCCTCCTCCTTTAATTTGCCTCCTCATTTACTTCCTTACCTCCCCATTTCCTTCCCTATCTCCTCATTTCCTCCCTTACCTCCTTTCTTCTACACAATCTTCTTTTTTTCCTCCATACCTCCTTAATCCATCCTTCCCTCCTCATTTCCCTCACTACTTCCTAATCATATTTCTTCCTTTCTTTTTCTTAGCACCTCCTCCTTTCCTTCCATACCTCCTTGTTTCCTTTGTTATCCCCTCTATTCTTCCATCCTCACCTCCTTCTCTCCTTTACAATCTCCTCATATCTCTCACTACCTCCTCCTTTACTTCCCTACCTCCTCATTTCTTTCCACTTCCTTCCTTACCAATCTCCTTTCCTTCTCAACGTCCTCCTTCCCTTCATTCCTGCATCCTTTCCTTCCCTCCCTCCTCTTTCTTGTCACTCAGAAACTATTTAGGATGCCTCCGTCTTGTCGGCCAATTTAACAGCGGCTTCAACACTAAACTGTTTACTGATGATGATGATGATGATGATGATGGTGATGATGGTGATGATGATGATGGTGAAGCTCACCTGACAGAAGGCTCCGGGCCACTGCAGGGTGAACAGGAGACATTTCCAGGAGCAGAAAGGCTTGCGGTCCTGCAGCTCCGAGCCTTGATGGTGGCCATATTTGTAGTCCTGCCAGCGTCCTTCCTGTGTGGCGGTGTAGTCAGGAAGCTGCAGCAGGAACAGAACCGCTGGACTCAGACCGACCAGCAGCGGCAGAACCGAGCTCCACATCTCCTCTGTATCAATCAATACGATCTGCACTGATCTGATCAAACACCAAACGGGGAACAATTCATCAATAATACATCAACCAGAGAACATGACAGACAAGTAACTAAGTACATTTACTCAAGTACTGTTAGGGTTGTAGAAGTTAACGAGACAATAACACGTTAATGCAAAGATACTGGATATACTAAATATGCTTGATCATATTGTTTATCCTGCCGTCATATATTCACATGAGTTTCAGATTTAACTACAGAAAATGTAACATTAAAGGGACTGTCTGTAAGAATCAGAAATGTCTCGTTAACAGCTTCACCTGTGTCCGTTAAGTCAACTAAAGTCAGCGTCCTGTTGCTGGCGCTTGTGCTCGCTCTACATAGACATGAAGGAGCATCGCTCAACACAGTGAGGAGACACACGTCAGCTAAAAGCACAATATCACTCTATATCTCAGCTGCTTGGCAGTAATGTTAGCTGACCAGACCAAGGTCTCTCCATGAATCAATGCTGATCCTAGTGTTGGCTTTTCCCGCCTCAGCCTCCCGACCGCGGCCGGAGGGAACGGGGGAGACGATAACGTTTCTCTCTGCGGAGCCCCGTCACTTCACAAGACACGGGAAACCTCTGTTGGTCTGGAGGAGCTGCAGCAGTTATTTCTGCACAAACGTCCACTGAACATTCACTAGATATTCTCAGAGCTAAACTAACTCTTCTGCAGTGTGGAGTGAGCAGCATGCACGTGAGAGGTGGAGAGAGAGAGAGAGAAGGAGCGTGGTGTGTGAGTGAAGGCAGGCAGAGGAGCAGAGGAGCAGAGGAGCAGAGGAGCAGAGACTCCGGTCCTGGAGACCAAAGCTACGGTCTCCTCCGCGTCCTCCGACCGCGGCCAACACTGTTTAACAGCTTCACTAGATACAACCAAGAGGTTTTGGTGCTTCACTGGAGTTTGTGTTGGAGTCTGAGTCTGAACAGCGTAGACACACGCGAGCGCGCATGGGACACCGGCCAGCAATGATTTATACGTGGAACAGGTTACAGACAGTCCCTTTAATAACAATCTATAATATATAAAATAATATATTATTTTATTATAAAATAAGAGCATGTATATTTACATTTTTGGGAAAAGGTTAATTAAGGAAAGTATAAATAAAAATCAATTCAAGTAAATGTATTAAATAGTAGTTTTTGTGACGCTCCTTGTTGTTATGTTTTTTATTTCTTATATTAAGATGATTATTTCAGATTTATTAGTTTACTTCTGCCAACTCCTTTTCAAAACATATTTATTTATTTAATTTATTTAGAAGTTGCTGTATATATGTTAAATGTTCATTTTATTGGTTATTCTTGTTTTGCTTTCTTATTATTTGTTTTAATCTATAAAAACAATAAGATATACGACAACATTTATATTACAGTAAACAAAAATATACATGTCAAATAAAATTAGAGTAAAATAGAGTAAAAATAAATGCCGTGTATTAGAGTATGTTCAGGTGGTATTTGTTGAAGGAAGATTTAGTGAAGTTATAAAATAAAAAAAAAAAAGTGTATTTCTGAACACATCTGGACAGGAGAGGAAAACTTCCCCAGAAAATGAGTAACTCTTGGGAAATTAAACAAACTCAATATTTTAGCTCGCTGGCAGCAGTTGAATAAAATGATGTATTTCACACATCTGTCTGAGATTAACTTTAAAGATTAGAGAAACTCACCAGAGAGCTGCTGCTGCTGCTGATGCTGCTGCTGATGATGCTGCTGCTGCTGTTGCACTGAACTGCTGTTAAAGCTTCTCTCTGCCAACCAATCACAAAAACAGGAAGTGGAACTCAGACTGACGTTTGGTGCTTTATACAGAACGAATGTGGTGTGTTCGTGTGTTCATATTTAGAGGAAGCAAACAGTTCTCTGTGGCGCACCTGGCAGGTGTCAGGGGGAACATTTCTGACAAAATGAACCTTTGAATTAGTCACGTGGAAAAAGACCGAAACACAACAAGTCCTGTCTGTATAAGCACGGATAGGACAGATGACATAATGCTGAGATCATTTACATTTAGAGTACGCTATTTCCATTTACTGCTCTCTACTTCTACTCCACTACATCTCAGAGGTAGATGTTCTCCACCACATTTATCTGACAGCTTTAGTAACTTCCTGTCCAAATCCAGGTTATCTCCAGATGTGTTGATGTTGAATGTTTGTGATAAACTGAAGGATGAAGTGTTCCTTCATTCTCCCACTTCTTAAGGCCTTTACACACCGGCGGGCGGCGTGACGAATAAACAGCACGAAAATGCGAAATACTCGCCTGTGAATATTATATGTCTCGGGCTTTTAGGGAAGAACAGAAGGAGTGAATCTGGGCTCCGCTGCCTTCGTCAAGGCTGAAAGGAGTAATACAGTTTGCCGTCTTGGTTCGGACTTAATCGCCGTGTAATATTCATGTTCTGTGTGAAAATTAAGCACGAGGGAAAAAATGCCGGTGGTATTTAAAGCATCAGTAGGCAAGATTGGAGAAAATATGATTTAAAAAAATATATTTTTATAAAAAAGTCTCTTTATCGTGACAGTAGAACATGAGACAGGTAACCTGAAAAAAACCACGTGCCTCTGTGTCCTCCGGTGCTCCTAACAGCATCTGCAAGATTTCACAGACTGGAGGAAAACAAGCAGTAAGAGCTGATCTGAGGTCTGCTGTCCAGCTGCCGTCTATGAGAGCCGGCTGTCAATCACTCTGAACTCCGACCAAACGGTCAAACTAGGCAGCGCTGATCAAATATGAATCAATATTCTGTTACGTTAATGTCTATTTCTCTCCTCACATGTTCTCATAATCATCTTGTAGTGCACGGTTTAGCTGTAAAATGAGAATGTGACGCCGTCACCATTGTGAAATCTGGTGAAGGAACGCTAAGTTCTGGTCACATGACCGGAGCACAGCCAATAGGAACGCTCTCTCAATGAAATGACCTGTGATTGATCAAAGTGTCCCGTCAAGGCTAGATGTTCTAAAGCCTGAAAACAGAGCCATGAGGAGGAGCAGAAGTCTAGTTTTCTCTCAGAACACCTGAATTACAATATGCTGAAAGGTTATTATGGGATGTATGCCCAATGATGCCCAAAATATACTGACTGCTGCAGCTTTAACGGCCTTTAAGCTAAATAAACTGTTTAAAAAGCCTCTTGGATCAGCTGGAAAATGCATCGTCACAACGCTGAACACATCAGAGATACGTGGTTCTCCCAGCACAGATGATGATCTTATAGACCATGATGCATTGCTGCAGATTAAACTAGCCAATGGGATATAAAGGAGTTAAAATACATCATGAATGCAGAAACATCAGATAGATAATAGGAAAACACTGATTACTGCTACATCTATACTCTTCCTTTAACTACTGTAACTACATTTAGCTGATACATACTTTGACTTCAGTCAGGTTTTGAATGCAGGACTTGTACTTGTAGTGGAGGATTCCCACAGTGTGGTATTAGTACTTCTACTGCAGTAAAGGATCTGGATACTTCTTCCATCACTGCTACCTGCACAGGGACTGCAGATGGAAACTAGTAGCTAAATCTGGTACAATTCATCTCTTCTATTAAACTACACTATACTAAAAAAACAAACAAATCAGAACTGGAATAAAGTGCATTTAAAATGATTAATAAAACTGCCTGCAGACAACTTGCAGCTCTGTTTATAGCTTTAAACTTCCTGCAGTGAAGTCCACTAAAAACACATTATAAAAATAAAACATGCATGAAATTCAATGTAAAACATCCTGCAGCTTTAACCACCAATACATCTGTTGCACAGCTGCAGCAGCAGCCATTAATAATAATAACTGTGTTTGTTTCCTGCGTGTTGCAGACAACTTGTAGCTCTGTTTTCCTGCCGTTAAGTCCACTAAAGACACATTATAAAAATAAAACACACAGAAATTCAATGTAAAACATCCTGCAGCTTTAACCACTAATACATCCGTTGCACAGCTGCAGAAGCCACTTTTAATAATAAGAACTGTGTTTGTTTCCTGCATGTTGCCGAGCGCACATTTTGGCCTCTACAGCAGATCGTAGTTTGGCAGAGATTCAGAAACACTGATACTGTACGTGAGTGTGTACGTGAGTGTGAACGTGAGTGTGTACGTGAGTGTGTGAGGGTGTGCGCATGTCCTTGTCAGGGTGAAACGAGGCAACGCAGCTTGATACACACACACACACACACACCACCGCCACAGACATGAATCACCTGCTGGTAAATATTCTTCAATCTTTCCTCTCTGTTTGTGTTTCTGTTTGTGTTTCTGTTTGTGTCTCTGTTTGTGTCTCTGTTTGTGTCTCTGTTTGTGTCTCTGTTTGTGTCTCTGTTTGTGTTTCTGTTTGTGTCTCTGTTTGTGTTTCTGTTTGTGTTTCTGTTTGTGTCTCTGTTTGTGTTTCTGTTTGTGTCTCTGTTTGTGTCTCTGTTTGTGTCTCTGTTTGTGTTTCTGTTTGTGTCTCTGTTTGTGTCTCTGTTTGTGTCTCTGTTTGTGTCTCTGTTTGTGTTTCTGTTTGTGTCTCTGTTTGTGTCTCTGTTTGTGTCTCTGTTTGTGTTTCTGTTTGTGTCTCTGTTTGTGTCTCTGTTTGTGTCTCTGTTTGTGTCTCTGTTTGTGTTTCTGTTTGTGTCTCTGTTTGTGTCTCTGTTTGTGTCTCTGTTTGTGTTTCTGTTTGTGTCTCTGTTTGTGTCTCTGTTTGTGTCTCTGTTCGTGTTTCTGTTTGTGTCTCTGTTTGTGTTTCTGTTTGTGTCTCTGTTTGTGTCTCTGAAGCTTCTGGAAGTGTTTCAGGTTAAAGACGACGAGATCAGGAGGAGAGAATGTAGAATAAAGTGTGTATTTGTGCAGGCGGGCAGTGAGTTAAGGTGATCAGGCCTGACCTTTGTACTGTGTAGGACAGAAGTGGAATACTGTGTCTGACTCTTAGGAGCTGTGTTTGATTATTGTGTGTCTGCTGGTTTCATACGAGGTAAACATGTGATCTATATATACACACAGACTGCAGGATTACCTCACAGTCAGACTGTTTATGTCCCAGTCATACCAGTGTCCGGGTGTTAGTGGGACGACGCAGCTCGGCACGTATTCACAGACACACAGCGACATGTTGAACCTGCAGCACAGACACACAAATACAGTATTAATCTCATCTCAGCATGGTTCTGTCTGTTCATCGTCAGTAGTGGAAAGTACAATTTCAAATGTACTTGTACTTTATTTCAGATTCACATTTTAAATCCAAATCACATGTTGCATTTGTACAGATTAAATAATTTAGTAACTTTAAAATTCTGTTTACATGTTCATCATGTACATCAATAATAACAATCCAATAATGTCTGTTATTCTGAGCAATTTTAGGACTTCTCTTCTATGTTGTCTTAGAGCAATTAACAATTTAAATAAATCTAAAGATATACTATTTTACAAAATATAAATAATATAATAATTTTAATGATATAATAAATAAAGAGAAAAAATTAACAATTTAAATAAATCTAAATATATACTATTTAAAAAATATTAATAATATGATACATTTATAATAACATTAATGATATTATAAATATAGAAAAAGAATTAACTAAATAAATGTAAATATATACTAATTTACTAAAAATAAATATATAATGAGATAAATTATATAATAAAGATAAAAACTAACAATATTAATTAATCCAAACATATACTAATTTAATACATATAAAAAATAGAATTAATATATAATAAAACAATGATATAATGAATAAAGAGAAAGAAATTAACAATTTAAATACATTTAAATTTACTAAAAAATAGAATAAATATATAATAAAAACAATGATATAGTAAATAGAGAAAAAAAAATATTTAAATGAATTTTAATATATACTAATTTATTAAATATAAATAATAGTATAAATATATAATTAGATAAATGATATAATAAAGAGAACAAATAACAATTTCTATAAATCTGAATATATACTAATTTGCTACATATAAATAGAATAAATATTAAATAAGATGAATGGATAATAAATAGGGAAAAGATATAATTTTAAATAAATTTAAATATATACAAATTCACTAAATATAAATAGAATAAATATATAATAAGATAAATTATATAATAAATAGAGAAAATAACAATTTAAATTAATTAAAATATATTGTAAATTAATAAATATAAATAATTGAATAAATATAAAATAAT